>NW_027197613.1:37500-58092 GCF_038502225.1 Cherax quadricarinatus | reverse complement strand
ACCTAAGTCAGGAATCATTGAAGACACTGTACACAGTGTACGTCTGACCCATATTGGAGCATGCAGAACCAATATGGAACTCACACCTGGTCAAGCATGTCAAAAAATTGGAGAAAGTGCAAAGGTTTGAAATAAGACAAGTTCCGGAACCAAGGGGTTTGTCCTTGCGAGAAGAGGTTAAGAAAAATCAACTTGATGACACTGGAGGACTGGAGGCATAGGTGAGACATTTCATAACAAATAAAATACTGAGAGTATATATATATATATATATATATATATATATATATATATATATATATATATATATATATATATATATATATATATATATATATATATATATATATATATATAGGTAGTAGGTTGGTAGACAGCAACCGCCCAGGGAGGTACTACCGTCCTGCCAAGTGAGTGTAAAACGAAAGCCTGTAATTGTTTTACATGATGGTAGGATTGCTGGTGTCCTTTTTTCTGTCTCATAAACATGCAAGATTTCAGGTACGTCTTGCTACTTCTACTTACACTTAGGTCACACTACACATACATGTACAAGCATATATATACACACCCCTCTGGGTTTTCTTCTATTTTCTTTCTAGTTCTTGTTCTTGTTTATTTCCTCTTATCTCCATGGGGAAGTGGAACAGAATTCTTCCTCCGTAAGCCATGCGTGTTGTAAGAGGCGACTAAAATGCCGGGAGCAAGGGGCTAGTAACCCCTTCTCCTGTATATATTACTAAATGTAAAAGGAGAAACTTTCGTTTTTCCTTTTGGGCCACCCCGCCTCGGTGGGATACGGCCGGTGTGTTGAAAGAAAGAAAGAATATATATATATATATATATATATATATATATATATATATATAGTAGTAGGTTGGTAGACAGCAACCACCCAGGGAGGTACTACCGTCCTGCCAAGTGAGTGTAAAACGAAGCCTGTGATTGTTTTACATGATGGTAGGATTGCTGATGTCTTTTGTCTGTCTCATAAATATGCAAGATTACAGGCATGTCTTGCTACTTCTACTTACACTTAGGTCACACTACACATACATGTACACATTTATTTATACACACTCATCTGAGTTTTCTTTGATTTTATCTTAATAGTTCTTGGTCTTATTAATTTTCCTTTTATATCCATGGGGAAGTGGAATAAGAATCTTTCCTCCGTAAGCCATGCGTGTTGTAAAAGTCAACTAAAATGCCGGGAACAATGGGCTAGTAACCCCTTTTCCTGTAAAGATTACTAAAAAGAATAAGAAGAAGAAAATTGTCAAAGTGGGAAGTCTGAATGTGCGTGGATGTTGTGCAGATGATAAGAAAGAGATGATTGTGGATGTTATGAATGAGAAGAAGCTGGATGTCCTGGCTTTAAGTGAAACAAAGCTGAAGGGGGTGGGAGAGTTTCAGTGGAGAGGAATAAATGGGATTAGGTCAGGGGTTTCAAATAGAGTTAGAGCTAAAGAAGGAGTAGCAATAATGTTGAAGGATAAGCTATGGCAGGAAAAGAGGGACTATAAATGTATTAATTCAAGGATTATGTGGAGTAAAATAAAGATTGGATGTGAAAAGTGGGTTATAATAAGCGTGTATGCACCTGGAGAAGAGAGAAGTGTAGAGGAGAGAGAGAGATTTTGGGAAATGTTGAGTGAATGCGTGGGGAGTTTTGAATCAAGTGTGAGAGTAATGGTGGTTGGGGATTTCAATGCTAAAGTGGGTAAAAATGTTATGGAGGGAGTAGTAGGTAAATTTGGGGTGCCAGGGGTAAATGTAAATGGGGAGCCTTTAATTGAGCTATGTGTAGAAAGAAATTTGGTAATAAGTAATACATATTTTATGAAAAAGAGGATAAATAAATATACAAGGTATGATGTAGCACGTAATGAAAGTAGTTTATTAGATTATGTATTGGTGGATAAAAGGTTGATGGGTAGGCTCCAGGATGTACATGTTTATAGAGGGGCAACTGATATATCGGATCATTATTTAGTTGTAGCTACAGTTAGAGTAAGAGGTAGATGGGAAAAGAGGAAGGTGGCAACAACAAGTAAGAGGGAGGTGAAAGTGTATAAACTAAGGGAGGAGGAAGTTCGGGTGAGATATAAGCGACTATTGGCAGAAAGGTGGGCTAGTGCAAAGATGAGTAGTGGGGGGGTTGAAGAGGGTTGGAATAGTTTTAAAAATGCAGTATTAGAATGTGGGGCAGAAGTTTGTGGTTATAGGAGGGTGGGGGCAGGAGGAAAGAGGAGTGATTGGTGGAATGATGAAGTAAAGGGTGTGATAAAAGAGAAAAAGGTAGCTTATGAGAGGTTTTTACAAAGCAGAAGTGTTATAAGAAGAGCAGAGTATATGGAGAGTAAAAGAAAGGTAAAGAGAGTGGTGAGAGAGTGCAAAAGGAGAGCAGATGATAGAGTGGGAGAGGCACTGTCAAGAAATTTTAATGAAAATAAGAAAAAATTTTGGAGTGAGTTAAACAAGTTAAGAAAGCCTAGGGAAAATATGGATTTGTCAGTTAAAAACAGAGTAGGGGAGTTAGTAGATGGGGAGATGGAGGTATTGGGTAGATGGCGAGAATATTTTGAGGAACTTTTAAATGTTAAGGAAGAAACAGAGGCAGTAATTTCATGCACTGGTCAGGGAGGTATACCATCTTTTAGGAGTGAAGAAGAGCAGAATGTAAGTGTGGGGGAGGTACGTGAGGCATTACGTAAAATGAAAGGGGGTAAAGCAGCTGGAACTGATGGGATCATGACAGAAATGTTAAAAGCAGGGGGGGATATAGTGTTGGAGTGGTTGGTACTTTTGTTTAATAAATGTATGAAAGAGGGGAAGGTACCTAGGGATTGGCAGAGAGCATGTATAGTCCCTTTATATAAAGGGAAAGGGGACAAAAGAGACTGTAAAAATTATAGAGGAATAAGCTTACTGAGTATACCAGGAAAAGTGTACGGTAGGGTTATAATTGAAAGAATTAGAGGTAAGACAGAATGTAGGATTGCGGATGAGCAAGGAGGTTTTAGAGTGGGTAGGGGATGTGTAGATCAGGTGTTTACATTGAAGCATATATGTGAACAGTATTTAGATAAAGATAGGGAAGTTTTTATTGCATTTATGGATTTAGAAAAGGCATATGATAGAGTGGATAGAGGAGCAATGTGGCAGATGTTGCAAGTATATGGAATAGGTGGTAAGTTATTAAATGCTGTAAAGAGTTTTTATGAGGATAGTGAGGCTCAGGTTAGGGTGTGTAGAAGAGAGGGAGACTACTTCCCGGTAAAAGTAGGTCTTAGACAGGGATGTGTAATGTCACCATGGTTGTTTAATATATTTATAGATGGGGTTGTAAAGGAAGTAAATGCTAGGGTGTTTGGGAGAGGGGTGGGATTAAATTATGGGGAATCAAATTCAAAATGGGAATTGACACAGTTACTTTTTGCTGATGATACTGTGCTTATGGGAGATTCTAAAGAAAAATTGCAAAGGTTAGTGGATGAGTTTGGGAATGTGTGTAAAGGTAGAAAGTTGAAAGTGAACATAGAAAAGAGTAAGGTGATGAGGGTGTCAAATGATTTAGATAAAGAAAAATTGGATATCAAATTGGGGAGGAGGAGTATGGAAGAAGTGAATGTTTTCAGATACTTGGGAGTTGACGTGTCGGCGGATGGATTTATGAAGGATGAGGTTAATCATAGAATTGATGAGGGAAAAAAGGTGAGTGGTGCGTTGAGGTATATGTGGAGTCAAAAAACGTTATCTATGGAGGCAAAGAAGGGAATGTATGAAAGTATAGTAGTACCAACACTCTTATATGGGTGTGAAGCTTGGGTGGTAAATGCAGCAGCGAGGAGACGGTTGGAGGCAGTGGAGATGTCCTGTTTAAGGGCAATGTGTGGTGTAAATATTATGCAGAAAATTCGGAGTGTGGAAATTAGGAGAAGGTGTGGAGTTAATAAAAGTATTAGTCAGAGGGCAGAAGAGGGGTTGTTGAGGTGGTTTGGTCATTTAGAGAGAATGGATCAAAGTAGAATGACATGGAAAGCATATAAATCTATAGGGGAAGGAAGGCGGGGTAGGGGTCGTCCTCGAAAGGGTTGGAGAGAGGGGGTAAAGGAGGTTTTGTGGGTAAGGGGCTTGGACTTCCAGCAAGCGTGCGTGAGCGTGTTAGATAGGAGTGAATGGAGACGAATGGTACTTGGGACCTGACGATCTGTTGGAGTGTGAGCAGGGTAATATTTAGTGAAGGGATTCAGGGAAACCGGTTATTTTCATATAGTCGGACTTGAGTCCTGGAAATGGGAAGTACAATGCCTGCACTTTAAAGGAGGGGTTTGGGATATTGGCAGTTTGGAGGGATATGTTGTGTATCTTTATATGTGTATGCTTCTAGACTGTTGTATTCTGAGCACCTCTGCAAAAACAGTGATAATGTGCGAGTGTGGTGAAAGTGTTGAATGATGATGAAAGTATTTTCTTTTTGGGGATTTTCTTTCTTTTTTGGGTCACCCTGCCTCGGTGGGAGACGGCCGACTTGTTGAAAAAAAAAAAAAAAAAAAAAAAACTCAACACGTCGGCTGGAAACAGGGATACATCAGAATCTGTCTCTTCCTTCGTGTCATTCACATATACCAGCAAATGCACTGGCCCTAGGACTGACCCTTGTGAAACCCCACTCGTCACAGGCGCCCACTCTAGGAATCAGTGTTTGTGTACATTTCGCCAGCTCTTGCGAGTTCCTTGCATTGTTAAAATCTCTAGTAAGGCTGATGCATGCAGGGGATGAGATGAAAAACTGTGAGCCTTCTCCCTTAAAGCTGGCTGCCTTGGATCAAACGTCTTGCGCAAGCTGGACGCCAAGGTATTGGTCCAGTGTGGTGAGAATGGTAAGGCACTGCGTACCTTGTCCCAAGGTTCGAAGGTTCGAGTCTCCTTCAGCCAGAGATCAGTGTTTATATATATATATATATATATATATATATATATATAGATATATATTATCACACTGGCCGATTCCCACCAAGGCAGGGTGGCCCGAAAAAGAAAAACTTTCACCATCATTCACTCCATCACTGTCTTGCCAGAAGGGTGCTTTACACTACAGTTTTTAAACTGCAACATGTGTGTACCTGGAGGCTATTCCGGGATCAACGCCCCCGCGGCCCGGTCCACGACCAGGCCTCAGGGTGGATCAAGGCCTGATCAACCAGGCTGTTACTGCTGGCCGCACGCAGTCCCACGTATGAACCACAGCCCGGCTGATCTGGCACTGACTTTAGGTATCTGTCCAGCTCTCTCTTGAAGGCAGCCAGGGGCTTATTGGTAATTCCCCTTATGCTTGGTGGGAGGCTGTTGAACAGTCTTGGGCCCCGGACACTTATGGTGTTTTCTCTTGGTGTACCAATGGCGCCCCTACTTTTATATGGGGGTATTTTGCATCGCCTGCCCAGTCTTTTACTTTCGTAGGAAGTGATTTCTGTGTTCAGATTCGGGACCATTCCTTCCACGTTTTTCCAAGTGTAGGTTTTGATATACTATATCTCTTTCCTGCGTTCCGACGAGTACAAGTTAAGCACTTCCAAGCGTTCCCAGTAGTTAAGGCGCTTGACAGAACTTATATGTGCAGTAAAGGTTCTCTGGACATTCTCTAGATCTGCAATTTCACCTGCTTTGAACGGAGATGTTAATGTACAGCAGTATTCCAGCCTAGAGAGAACAAGTGATTTGAAAAGGATCATCACTGGCTTGGTATCACTCGTTTTGAACGTTTTCATTATCCATCCTATCATTTTCTTTGCACTTGTGATCGTAGCACTGTTGTGATCCTTGAAAGTGAGATCCTCAGACATTACTACTCAGAGGTGCCTTACATTATTTTTCCGCTCTATTGTATGGCCAGAGTTTGTAGTATACTCTGTTCTAGTTATTGTCCCTTCCAGTTTTCCATGACGGAGTAGTTGGAATTTGTCCTCATTGAACATCATATTGTTTTCCGTTGCCCACTGGAAAACTTTGTTTATATCTTCTTGGAGGTTAACTGTGTCCTCAATAGATGACAGCCTCATGCAGATCCTAGTATCGTCTGCAAAGGATGATAGGGTGCTGTGGGTTACATCTCTGTCTATGTCTGATATGAGGATGAGGAACAGGATGGGGGCGAGTACTGTGCCTTGCGGAACAGAGCTCTTCACTATCACAGCCTCCGATTTAACTCTGTTGACCACTACTCTTTGTGTTCCATTGGTTAGAAAGTTGAAGATCCTTCTCCCCACTTTGTCAATTATTCCTTTAGCACGTATTTTGTGCGCTATTACGCCATGATCGCACTTGTCAAACGCTTTTGCAAAGTCTGTGTATATTATATCGGCATTCTGATTTTCTTCCAGTGCATTCAATGCCATATCATAGTGATCCAGTAGTCGTGAGAGGCAGGAGCGACCTGCCCTGAACCCATGTTGCCCTGGATTGTGCAGTTTTTGGGAATCCAGGTGGTTTGCAATATTGCTTCTTAGCACTCTTTCAAAGATTTTTATGATGTGGGACGTTTGACCTATTGGTCTATAGTTCTTAGCTAATGCTTTACTGCCACCTTTATGGAGTGGGGCTACATCCGTTGTTTTAAGTGACTGTGGAATTTCACCCATGTCCAAGCTCCTCCTCCATAGTGTACTTAGGGCACGTGAGAAGGGTTTCTTGCAGTTCTTAATGAAAACAGAGTTCCACGAGTCTGGGTCTGGGGCTGAGTGCATGGGCATGTTGTCAATGGCTTTTTCAAAGTCTATCGGAGTTAGGGTAATGTCGGAAATCTGGCATACATTTATGGAGTTTTGAGGCTCATTCATGAAGAAATCATTTGGGTCGTCGATCCTCAGACTGATTAGTGGCTCACTAAACACAGAGTCGTACTGGGATTTCAGTATTTCACTCATTTCCTTGTTGTCATCTGTGTAAGTCCCATCCTGTCTGACTAAGGGCCCGATACTAGATGTGGTATTTGCCTTGTTTTTGGCATATGAAAAGAAATATTTCGAATTTCTTTCAATTTTACTAATAGCTTTAAGCTCTTCCTGTCTCTCCTGGTTCCTATAAGAGTCCTTTAACTTAAGTTCGATAGTTTCCACTTCCCTGGTCAGCGCCTCCTTCCGTGTATCAGATATTCTAGCGTTCCTGAGGAGCTCAGTGATTCTTCGGTGTCTTCTGTAGAGGGAGGGGCTTCCTCTCTCCAGGTTACTCCTGCTCTTCTTCTGTCTTACGGGAATATGCCTAGAACATGCTTCAGCTGCCAGGATGTTGATCCTTTCAAGGCACTGGTTTGGATTCATGTTATTTTAGATATCTTCCCAACATGTTTCATTGAAGACATGGTTTACCATGTGTGTAGGTATGTATGTCGTGCCGAATAGGTAAAACTTGTTATTTTGGCTTTAATAGCAACGCTCTTCTTGCTGAATAAGGCAAGCGAAAGTTTTTATTTGCAATAATTTCGCAAAAATCATTCTGAACCTAAAGAAAAAAAATATATTTCATTGTGTTTGTTTATTATTAAATTATTGTAAACTTATCTAAAATATATTAGCTAGATTAGGCTAAATTAAATTGAGCCTGTTATAATAAGGTTAGGGAAGTTTTCTAGGTACTTTTGGTACAAAATTATTAATTTTTACATTAACATAAATGGAAAAAAAATCTTTAAACCTGTAAAAGAAAATTTTAGAAAGAACTTAATTTTAAATAAGTTCTTGTTAACTGATCAGCCAAAATGGCGAGTTAGACCTAAAACCAAGTGTCTTTTCTGGTGAATAAGCATAAATCTGCAAAAAACAGCTGGCACATACCGTAAAAAAAGTAGATATCGTTGATTTTAAGTAATATTTAATCAGTTTAAAATATTTTTGAATAAAATTTGCAAATTGGAACTAATCCCACCCAACGGCGGTATAAAAATTGTGTTAAGTGAAACAAATCATTGAGTAAAATTGTGCCTCTTATTGACTATTTTAATACATGAAGACATTTGCCTGTATGTAAAAGAAATATACAAGGTATTATCCTGGCTCTAAGATGCAGCTTCTGCAATTAAATATTAAAGCCGTTCAGAAGAGATAAACTGAAATATATTTGACTCATAAAATAACTGAAATATGTTTTACTTACTGAAATGTATTTTGCTTACTGAAATATATTTTGCTTACTGAAATATATTTTACTGAAATATGTTTTAATTACTGAAATATATTTTGTTAAAACATATTTTACTTAGTGAAATATGTTTCACTGAAATATATTTTGATGAAACACGCTTTACTGACTAAAAAAAATATTTTACTTACTGAAATATATTTTACTTACTGAAATATATTTTACCTACTGAAATATATTTTACTTACTGATAAATATTTTACTTACTGAAATATATTTTACTTACTGAAATATATTTTACCTACTGAAATATATTTTACCTACTGAAATATATTTTACTTACTGAAATATATTTTACTTACTGAAATATATTTTACCTACCGAAATATATTTTACTTACTGAAATATATTTTACCTACTGAAATAAATTTTACTTATTGAAATATATTTTACCTACTGAAATATATTTTACCTACTGAAATATATTTTACTTACTGAAATATATTTTACCTACTGAAATATATTTTAGTTACTGAAATATATTTTACTTACTGAAAAATATTTTACTTACTGAAAAATATTTTACTTTCTGAAAAATATTTTACTTACTGAAAAATATTTTACTTACTGAAATATATTTTATCTACTGAAATATATTTTACTTACTGACAAATATTTTACTTACTGAAATATATTTTTCTTACTGAAAAATATTTTACTTACTGAAATATATTTTACTTACTGAAATATATTTTACTTACTGAAATATATTTTACTTACTGAAAAATAGTTTACCTACTGAAATATATTTTACTTACTGAAATATATTTTACTTACTGAAATATATTTTACCTACTGAAATATATTTTACTTACTGAAATATATTTTACCTACTGAAATATATTTTACTTACTGAAATATATTTTACCTACTGAAATACATTTTACTTACTGAAATATATTTTACTTACTGAAATATATTTTACTTACTGAAATATATTTTACCTTCTGAAATATATTTTACCTACTGAAATATATTTTACCTACTGAAAAATATTTTACTTACTGAAATTTTTTTTACTTACTGAAATATATTTTACTTACTGAAATATATTTTACTTACTGAAATATATTTTACATACTGAAATATATTTTACCTACTGAAATATATTTTACTTACTGAAATATATTTTACTTACTGAAATATATTTTACTTACTTACTGAAATATATTTTACTTACTGAAATATATTTTACTTACTGAAATATATTTTACTTACTGAAATATATTTTACTTACTGAAATATATTTTACTTACTGAAATATATTTTACTTACTGAAATATATTTCACTTACTGAAACATATTTCACTTATAAAATCGTCAAGTTTGCTCACTCTCAATCGTCGTCTGCTTCTTGGCACCTGAACGTTGAAAGTTCCGTCACTGAGGATTTTGGTAGTTATCTAAGACATTCTAGGATGCTGAGAATGGGTTAAAGAAGCTTGATCATAGGGGATGTGAACATGCTGATTGGCGCTTGAATTTGGTCCTTGTTGCCATGCGCAGGTGATGAAAATTTGAAGTCGATTGGATGAGGAGTTCTTGAGTTATGCGCAAAATATAATCGTAAAAACCGAGGAAGTGAAAATAAAAGAAAATAAAAGAAAATCAAAATAAATCAGGCATTCTCCTAAAGAACACCTAAAAATTCTCATAATTAAGTTGAAGAATATCAACTTCTACCCAGTTTTGGAAGTTTTTATTTTCTGTGAGGAGAGTAAATGGTCGTCCAGTGGTGAATATTCTCTGACTCTCTGGAGGAGGAAGGTGAACTCAGCGTCAACTCAACTACGTTTGTCCAAGATGGAAGAACTATCACATTTTCTCTCCACCTCTTTAGGGAATTGGATCTGTGCTCCAGTTCCCCGAATTAAGCCTGAATGCCTTCCACATCCTCCCCCTCCCCAGGTGCTGTATAATCCTACGGGTTTAGCACTTTCCCTTGATTATAATAATAATAATAATAATCTCTCCACCTCTCCAGTAGATTTCCTTCTTTAGGTAATACACGATACATAAATATCCCGCACAAAGAAGAGAGGAACATACGACAACGTTGCAGTCCTATTTGCACCATTTACAAAGTCACACTAACAGAAAAGATTTTTGTTATGGTTCTAGATTCGCCGGTATAATCGCCCGGCTCGGGCCATGTCCAAGAGGTGGCCCGGCCTTGGCTCCCTTTCGTGGGAATGTCTCAGATCAGTGTCTGCCACGGGAGGAGGTACACGTACCTCCTCGTCTTCTGGAACTAGCTGTGCCCAGGCTTTGCCCCATTCCCAGCCCCCAAGGGGTTTGGAGGGAGAACCTAGGCACCTTGGGCTGCCACAAACCCAGCCCAAATTGGGCTCGAAGGGTGTGGCAGCTGCATAGCAGCAGGCGGTGCAAAGGCAGCAAGCACTACAGGATCCTTCTCGAGCCACACCCCAGCTTTGGGCCTAAAGTCCGAGCGCTGGGGAAGCTCAAGAATGCCTCTTGCTGTGAGTGATGCTGCGCTACTTCACTTGTCCGTTGCACTCTTTCTCCAGAGAAGTTTGAGGGAGTCAGTATATATAGGGAAGCAGGACAAGGACGGGAACAAGAGAGGGAGAAGAGGAATTAGTGGCAGTAGTAAGGGAGGTAGTGGAAGGTACAAGAAATAGTGGTAGTAGAAAGTAAGGAGAGGAATTTTGTGGCACAAGAGAGAAACGGAAGTGAATGGTGAAGAGAGACAATAGTGAAGTAGACAATAGTGAAATAGAGGAATGGAGGGGTAATAATTCCAGTGCCATATGTTTATCTATTTTAAGTTTAATGTTTTTTTTTATTATAATATGAATGCTAGCATGTTTATTTGTGTATGTTGACTTTGTGATATGAAAAAGAACCTGAAGCAGCTATTTGTGAAGCGCTGTTTCCCACAATGTTATCTACAATTTCTTCATAATATTTATTAAAATCAAACTGGTCAAGGTCTTTACTCTTTCTCTCATGTTGCTTTGTGTTGCTGCCAGACCAACTGAATGTTGCTTTGTGTTGCTGCCAGACCAACTGAATGTTGCTTTGTGTTGCTGCCAGACCAACTGTATGTTGCTTTGTGTTGCTGCCAGACCAACTGAATGTTGCTTTGTGTTGCTGCCAGACCAACCGAATGTTGCTTTGTGTTGCTGCCAGACCAACTGTATGTTGCTTTGTGTTGCTGCCAGACCAACTGAACCAACTGAATGTTGCTTTGTGTTGCTGCCAGACCAACTGTTGCTTTGTGCTGCTGCCAGACCAACTGAATGTTGCTTTGTGTTGCTGCCAGACCAACTGAATGTTGCTTTGTGTTGCTGCCAGACCAACTGAATGTTGCTTTGTGTTGCTGCCAGACCAACTGAATGTTGCTTTGTGTTGCTGCCAGACCAACTGAATGTTGCTTTGTGTTGCTGCCAGACCAACTGAATGTTGCTTTGTGTTGCTGCCAGACCAACTGAATGTTGCTTTGTGTTGCTGCCAGACCAACTGAATGTTGCTTTGTGTTGCTGCCAGACCAACTGCTTTGTGTTGCAGACCAACTGAATGTTGCTTTGTGTTGCTGCCAGACCAACTGAATGTTGCTTTGTGTTGCTGCCAGACCAACTGAATGTTGCTTTGTGTGCTGCCAGACCAACTGAATGTTGCTTTGTGTTGCTGCCAGACCAACTGAATGTTGCTTTGTGTTGCTGCCAGACCAACTGAATGTTGCTTTGTGTTGCTGCCAGACCAACTGAATGTTGCTTTGTGTTGCTGCCCGATCAACTAAATGTTGCTATGTGTTGCTGCCAGACCAACTGAATGTTGCTTTGTGTTGCTGCCAGATCAACTGAATGTTGCTTTGTGCTGCTGCCAGACCAACTGAATGTTGCTTTGTGTTGCTGCCAGACCAACTGAATGTTGCTTTGTGTTGCTGCCAGACCAACTGAATGTTGCTTTGTGTTGCTGCCAGACCAACTGAATGTTGCTTTGTGTTGCTGCCAGACCAACTGAATGTTGCTTTGTGTTGCTGCCAGACCAACTGTGTTGCTGCCAGACCAACTGAATGAATGTGCTTTGTGTTGCTGCCAGACCAACTGAATGTTGCTTTGTGTTGCTGCCAGACCAACTGAATGTTGCTTTGTGTTGCTGCCAGACCAACTGAATGTTGCTTTGTGCTGCCAGCTGCCTTTGTGTTGCTGCCAGACCAACTGAATGTAGCTTTGTGTTGCTGCCAGACCAACTGAATGTTGCTTTGTGTTGCTGCCAGACCAACTGAATGTTGCTTTGTGTTGCTGCCAGACCAACTGAATGTTGCTTTGTGTTGCTGCCAGACCAACTGAATGTTGCTTTGTGTTGCTGCCAGACCAACTGAATGTTGCTTTGTGTTGCTGCCAGACCAACTGAATGTTGCTTTGTGTTGCTGCCAGACCAACTGAATGTTGCTTTGTGTTGCTGCCAGACCAACTGAATGTTGCTTTGTGTTGCTGCCAGACCAACTGAATGTTGCTTTGTGTTGCTGCCAGACCAACTGAATGTTGCTTTGTGTTGCTGCCAGACCAACTGAATGTTGCTTTGTGTTGCTGCCAGACCAACTGAATGTTGCTTTGTGTTGCTGCCAGACCAACTGAATGTTGCTTTGTGTTGCTGCCAGACCAACTGAATGTTGCTTTGTGCTGCTGCCAGACCAACTGAATGTTGCTTTGTGTTGCTGCCAGACCAACTGAATGTTGCTTTGTGCTGCTGCCAGACCAACTGAATGTTGCTTTGTGTTGCTGCCAGACCAACTGAATGTTGCTTTGTGTTGCTGCCAGACCAACTGAATGTTGCTTTGTGCTGCTGCCAGACCAACTGAATGAATGTTGCTTTGTGTTGCTGCCAGACCAACTGAATGTTGCTTTGTGCTGCTGCCAGACCAACTGAATGTTGCTTTGTGTTGCTGCCAGACCAACTGAATGTTGCTTTGTGCTTGCTGCCAGACCAACTGAATGTTGCTTTGTGTTGCTGCCAGACCAACTGAATGTTGCTTTGTGTTGCTGCCAGACCAACTGAATGTTGCTTTGTGTTGCTGCCAGACCAACTGAATGTTGCTTTGTGATGCTGCCAGACCAACTGAATGTTGCTTTGTGTTGCTGCCAGACCAACTGAATGTTGCTTTGTGCTTTGCTGCCAGACCAACTGAATGTTGCTTTGTGTTGCTGCCAGACCAACTGAATGTTGCTTTGTGTTGCTGCCAGACCAACCAACTGAATGTTGCTTTGTGTTGCTGCCAGACCAACTGAATGTTGCTTTGTGTTGCTGCCAGACCAACTGAATGTTGCTTTGTGTTGCTGCCAGACCAACTGAATGTTGCTTTGTGTAGCTGCCAGACCAACTGAATGTTGCTTTGTGTTGCTGCCAGACCAACTGAATGTTGCTTTGTGTTGCTGCCAGACCAACTGAATGTTGCTTTGTGTTGCTGCCAGACCAACTGAATGTTGCTTTGTGTAGCTGCCAGACCAACTGAATGTTGCTTTGTGTTGCTGCCAGACCAACTGAATGTTGCTTTGTGTTGCTGCCAGACCAACTGAATGTTGCTTTGTGTTGCTGCCAGACCAACTGAATGTTGCTTTGTGTTGCTGCCAGACCAACTGAATGTTGCTTTGTGTTGCTGCCAGACCAACTGAATGTTGCTTTGTGATGCTGCCAGACCAACTGAATGTTGTGTTGCTTTGTGCTTTGTGTTGCTGCCAGACCAACTGAATGTTGCTTTGTGTTGCTGCCAGACCAACTGAATGTTGCTTTGTGTTGCTGCCAGACCAACTGAATGTTGCTTTGTGTTGCTGCCAGACCAACTGAATGTTGCTTTGTGTTGCTGCCAGACCAACTGAATGTTGCTTTGTGCTGCTGCCAGACCAACTGAATGTTGCTTTGTGTTGCTGCCAGACCAACTGAATGTTGCTTTGTGTTGCTGCCAGACCAACTGAATGTTGCTTTGTGTTGCTGAATATTGCTTTGTGCAGACCAACTGAATGTTGCTTTGTGTTGCTGCCAGACCAACTGAATGTTGCTTTGTGTTGCTGCCAGACCAACTGAATGTTGCTTTGTGTTGCTGCCAGACCAACTGAATGTTGCTTTGTGTTGCTGCCAGACCAACTGAATGTTGCTTTGTGTTGCTGCCAGACCAACTGAATTCTTTGAATTCTTGAGCTGTTCAGTTCTCTCCAGAATTTCATTTAATGTTTGTTCGCATGACTCATCCGCTCCACTGACATTAAAGAACTTATATTTTTATTGAGGATCAAGAATGTGTTGAATGTGGAGTTGTAGTCGGTGGTATAACTCTCGTACCTGGTTAATGTGGAGTTGTAGTCGGTGGTATAACTCTCGTACCTGGTTAATGTGGAGTTGTAGTCGGTGGTATAACTCTCGTACCTGGTTAATGTGGAGTTGTAGTCGGTGGTATAACTCTCGTACTTAGTTAATGTGGAGTTGTAGTCGGTGGTATAACTCTCGTACCTGGTTAATGTGGAGTTGTAGTCGGTGGTATAACTCTCGTACTTAGTTAATGTGGAGTTGTAGTCGGTGGTATAACTCTCGTACTTAGTTAATGTGGAGTTGTAGTCGGTGGTATAACTCTCGCACCTGGTTAATGTGGAGTTGTAGTCGGTGGTATAACTCTCGTACCTGGTTAATATTGACAATTTGGAAGCCGACGGTGTGTTTCTCTAGCGCGAAAATCTTGAATTTTTCAAAGGTTTGCTAATGAAATATTTCAAATATTGCACTTGAGGAAGTATTTCTCAGACAAGACAATTTATTTGACTAAGACATATAGTTGTTTTGTGAGATATTTTCAACAAAAAAGAACCTGGCAGTATGCTTCTATTTACTTCAGTCAAATAATTGAAGCAATTTTTTCTCACATTTGCGACCTAGCACTAAGTGATATTCCAGTGGTTAGGCACATGCTTTGGGTGGGTAGGCACATTCTTGGGTGGGTAGGCACATTCTTGGGTGGGTAGGCACATTCTTGGGTGAGTAGGCACATTCTTGGGTGGGTAGGCACATTCTTGAAGATCCTTCAGTTTACTACAAACAGGAGGAAAGTGACTGAAGTGGCTGGCAATAATGTCTTATATTACCCTCTGGTTCAGAATACAATCACTGATAACCAGTCTAAGTGATGACATAACACATGGAAAACTCTTGTATCTTGTCCCTATAATTCCTTTGAAAACATTGACTTTATTATGTCATGCCATCAAAAGAATTTTGGAAGCTGGTGTGTTGAATCCATTCATTACTTCCCGGATAATCTCGGAGATGAGCGCTGCTCTTAATAAAGTCTTTGATGAGTAATAAATGACGGTATGTACTGTACATTCCTATTTGTGGTCCAGCCTCTCAACTTCCTGCTTGTACATGAACTGTATACAATATCGACAAGATGAAAATTAGGCACATGTGCAACTTCTAGGTATCTTTATTTTAGACGTTTCACCATCCAGTGGCATTTTCAATATAAATTCAAGCCTCCTGGTCACTGTTGTACCTGCTCCTAAAACTATGTTTGGGTCCTGCCTCCACCACATCTTCGTTAATGTTATTCCACTTCCTGGCCACCCTGAGGCTGATGAACTACTTCCTGACATCCCACTAACTCATCCGTCGTTGGAACTTCCAAATATGTCCTCATGTACCATTTTCTCTCCTCTCGGTCTATCCCTGTCTACCCAAGTATTTTGTTTGTTGCTATCATGTCTTCCCTTGTTCAGCTTTCCTCTAATGTCATCAGGTTCATTTTCTTTTGTCTCTTCTAATAGTTCAAATCCCTTTACTCTTGTTGCATATCTCTTCACTTTCTTAATAAGCTTCATCAGGTGTGGGTTTTTTGGTGGTGCTACATACTCCCAAATGGGCATAATATAAGTTGCACATAATTTGTCGAGATTCCTGAAGGCTACTCATAGATCTGCCAGATGAGCATTGGATGCAAATGGTATTCGGTTGATGTGTGCCTCCAGCGAGGAGCTTTACATTATGCTCACCCCTAGAGTGAGTGAGGTCTGCAGTCTCTGTCTCGCAACTCTGTACTCTGTCTGGTTTTCATGGCCTTTCTCCAGTCTTCACAACATTGAATTGGGTGGAGCTGAATTTTAGTATCCACTCATCTGACCAGTCTTGTACTTTATCCAGATCCATTTGTACCTTTTTTATTTATTCATAGGCTTTTACACTCATTAAGTTTACATTACCAGCAAACAGACATACATCTGCATCAGTTCCAGTTAGTATGTCATTCATATATTTACAAACAGTAATCGTCCTAGTACCAATCCTTGCAGAACCCCGTTTGTCACTCTTTCCCATTCTCTCATCTCTTCTTGAACAATCACTTTGTTCCCTTCCACTAAGGTACTCTGTGATCCACCGGAGTATGTTACCTGTTATTCTTGCCTGCACCTCAAGTTTTTGCTCTAGTCTTTTTTGGGATATAGTATCAAATGCCTTCTCGTCGTCTAAGAATGTGCAAACAACCCATCCCTCTCTCTCCCATCTCTCAGATTTCCAGCTGGTTAGTAAAACAAGATTTGCCATCTCTAAATCCATGCCGATTATTGCTAATGAAATCACTTTCTTTCAAGTGCTCTACCACTCCTCTTCTGGTTATCTTCTCCATTTTCTTAAATTGCCTGCATGGCAGTGATAATGGCTTTTAGTTCATCGATTCCCGTCTTCCTTAAATATTGGACTGTATTCACTGCTTTTCAGATCTTTGACAATTGTCGTGTGCCCGTTAATTACTTATAGATCCTGAAGTAGTGTACATATTAATTGGAACAGTGATGAAATAAGACATTTATTGGAAAACTGATGATAATTTGAAAAATATATAGCAACTGTATGACAGATAATTTATTTAATAAGACATATGACTACCCTTTGCCTTTATAAGCACTGCTACATGCTTTGGAACAGAATCGACCAGCGTTGAACATATTTTGGCAAGTTCTTCGTCGTGGTATCAGGTCCTAATAACAACAGTTCTGTTTCGCAATCCTTCATTTGGTTATTGCCCATAGATTCTCAGTTGGGTTGAGATCAGGAGAGTTTCCAGGTCAATTTAGAAGGCTTTTTCCACTCTCTTTGAAGAATGTCAGCATTTTTCTGGAAGTGTGGCATGGAGCAATATCCTGCTGGAAAATGCCTTCTCCATTAGGAAAGTTTCTATCCACAATGGGAAGCAAATAAATCACTTACCAAGACTGGCTTGTATTTGTCACTGTTCATCGTTCCCTCAACAATAACTAGCCGTCCAGGGCCTTTAGCAGTAAAACAACCAAAAACATGCTCTTAGGTGGGTGTTTTGGCTCTTGTTGAATATGCCTATTTCAAAGAGGTTCGCCTTTCCTCCGTCTCAGTGCCCCCATGTACTTCAAAATGCACCATATCTGAAAATATAATCTTTTCTATTCATCTATCATCTATCCCTTATGATCGAGTGCCCAACGCATTTGTTTTTCCTTCATAGCAGCAGTCAATAATTGTTTTTTACCAGCTTTCTGGCAGCTCTCCCAGCATCAAGGAGCCTTCATCGAGGAGTTGATGAATGAGCATTTATGCCAGCTGAAGTCAAATCTTTATGTAAATCTTTGCTGGTTTTCTTGTGATCCTTTACACTATTTCTTATGATAACCTTGTCATCGTGAGGTGTTGTCTAGTGTTTTCTTCCTCCACTCAGGACTTCATAATCACCAGAGTTGTCACCTCTCTTCAGAATCCGACCAATAGTTGACTTTGCTAGGCTCAAATTTTCGGCCATCTGTCTTATACTCAAATCCAGATACTTTCTAAGAGCTATAATACTTGCACGCTTCCAAGGTATAACATCCATCATGAATTTCAGCAGTAATCATAAATTGAAGTGGAGAATTTGGTGAAATCACATTCACTCACGGAGAACGCTTGCAGGAATAGCCTTACAGAACAACAGCTGTTGTAGCACTGGCGCAAGTCGCAGGGTATCAGTACAGTTGGATGGTAGCTAGAAGTCAGTAGCAAACTCTTATGAAAAGAAAAGCAGCCATAGTACATTAATTAAGTCGGAGACTAAGACATATTATGAGAAAATCACAAAATTTACTCCTGTCCCAATGAATTTGCACACTACCGTAGGTAGTGGTTCAGATATTGCCTCTTATAGAATCCATGGCGACACCTTTTTAGATTCCATTGGCTTTTATTTATCTAGCTCACTTAAAGCTTTCTTTATCAATTACCCTGTTGTGTAAATGTTTTCCAATACCCGTCAATGAACTCTGTGCTCGAGGCTCTGTTATTGTCCATTACTACTGAGAACACCGCTTTAAATAACTTCTTCAACACTTCATAGATTTCTTTGCCCTGTGGATGAGCTATCGATCTTCCTTCTTCAATACAATTATCTAGTCTTCATGACTCACGAGTTTGAAGACTCTGATCGCGGGTTCTAACCCCGCCCGTGGTATGATCTGGTCTTCTACTGTTGTCTTTCTTCTGATGGATATAAGGTAATTTTTACTCTGTCTTGTCTTTTGTTATGTCATTCTCAAATTGCTTCTCTGCCTCTCTCCACACCCTTGTATATTTGTTTCTGGTTCCTTTGCTCACTTCTCTGTTTTCGATTGCTCTTCGTTTTCTATAATATCTTCAATCTCTTGCTTTCTTCTATTTTTCCCGGATATAAATTCATTCTCTGCCTCCCGGCACCATCATCTTATTTGGCATCTTTTCTTCTAGCTCCCTCTATCACTGAACTTCATTTAGGTATTCTCTCATCCCTTCAAAGTCCCTTTACCCTTCACCTTCCTCTACACCCTCAATATTTAGTTTCACAAAAAGTACAAAGTTCACTACTGTGTGTTTTCTGGCACACAGGAGGCTCTCATATTCTATTTCACCTATGACGGATGATCTTCTATTAAACACAAGATCTAATCTTGCTGGGTTCTCCTCCTTTCTCTTTTGTCGTGTCCTTAACATATGTGCTGATATCAACATCTTAGTTCTCCATGTGTCATGCCTTAAATATGGGTCACATTTCTCTCAGTTTCTCTGTGGTTGAATTCACCCATGATTAAGTAGCGTCATCTGAGCCCTATGAACTCTTCTAGCTGCTTTTGGTAAGTTGTCAATAATAGGCAAATGGTTCAGTTTATATTCTTGTCTTGGTCTTCCATTGCTTGGTGGTGGGTTATAAATCACTATGGGTCCCACATCTTTGACTGTAACCCACTAAGTAATCAATATCTAATTTTCATTTTCCCCATTTCTTCAAAATTCCATTAATTTCTAACTAACAGAATCAGTCCTCTCCCTACCTTGCTTCTGCCTTTCTTCATTACTTGGTATGCTACTGGGAATATTGCATCAGTTATCATTCCATGCAGCATCGTCTATGTGACAGCCATGATGTCTGGGTTTACATTTGCTCTCCATTCTATAAACTCATCACTTTTGTTCCATAATTCAATCAACAGTTGTATACTACACTGAGCTTTCTTACGTTTACCATGCTCTGGTTATTATGGTCAAATCTTTCTGACTGTTGAGCATCTGCCTGCGGTGAGGTGGCTTGGGATGGCGTGTTTGTCAACATAACGGGAGATCAGGTGAGTCCAGAAGGTTAGTTTAATTGAATATCATTTGTCGCAGAGTGCCTCCATATACTCTGAGTTTTTTTCGACTACTCACAGTATTCTCATCCTGTGAACAGAGTGAATAATTCATTCATTAATTACAATTATATTCAAAAGTTTGACAGGATCCTCCTCCTCCTCTTCTGATAATCTTCTCCATAACTTAACAGATTATACATGTCAGCGACACTGACCTGTAATTTAGTGCAGTCTGTGTTTTGTGTGTGTGTGTGTGTGTGTGTGTGTGTGTGTGTGTGTGTGTGTGTGTGTGTGTGTGTGGATACAATACATTCTAAGATCATCTTTGCACCTATAATAGCTGTATTCAGCCACATCTCATTTTCACTCAAACCTTAAATAAGATAATCCCAATTTTCTATGAATTTTAATTTCTTAGAAGTCATAAAATGTAGAGAAAAATATTTACTTCAAGAGCCTTTCCCTTCCTGGAGCCTCACTGAGAAAATGCAAATATTGCTGAGATATATCACGTCTGGATAAAGTTTATCTTATTCTCCAAAAGATGCGCAAAAATATATTGAATATAACTTTTCCATTTCCCCCTTTTATTATTCGTTTGGAAAATGTAACAGTTGGCGTTTCCATCTGTTAATGAACGTGAAATTGATTGTATGTGTTAGTTACTTGTGGTAAGTGGATGACCAATACCAGTCTTCCACCTAAATTATTTATGGCTACTCTGGTACCTTTTAGTTAAGCTGCTACTCAGAAATGAAGCAGTGTTTAAATACACACGTTC
>NW_027197613.1:17500-32500 GCF_038502225.1 Cherax quadricarinatus | reverse complement strand
CTTTATTTTTCGGGTCACCTTACCTCGGAGGGAGACGGTCTGAGTGTTGAAAAAAATGGGATGTAGGATAACTGGATGATACGAGAAATATAGAGACCACCTGGAGTATACCTGGAGAGGGTTTCCGGGATCAACTCCCCCGTGGCCCGGTCTGTGATCAGACCTCTTGGTGGATCAAGGTCTGATCAACCAGGCTATTACTGCTAGCCGCAAGCAGACCGACGTACGAACACAGCCCCGCTCATCTGGTACTGATAAGTGCTTTCTTGTCCAGTGTTTTCTTGAAAACAGCCGGGGGTCTACTGGTAATTCCCCTTATGTATGCTGGGAGGCAGTTGAACAGTCTTGAACCCCTGACACTTACTGCGTTGTTTCTTAGCGTACTCGTGGCACCCCTGCTTATCATTGGGAAGATGTTGCCTCTTCTGCCCAGTCTTTTGCTTTCGTAGGGAGTGATTTTCGAATGCAAATTTGGGACTAGTCCCTCCAGGATTTTCCAAGTGTATATTATCATGTATCTTTCTCGCCTGGGTTCCAGGGAATACAAATCATGGAACTTCAACTATTCCAAGTAGTTTGGTGTTTAATCGTATTTATGCGTGCCGTGAAAGTTCTCTGTACAATCTCAGGTCTACAACTTTGCTTGACTTGAAAGGGGACGTTAGTGTACAGCAATATTCCAGCCTAGAGAGAAGAAGTGATGTGAAGAGAATGATCATGGACTTGGCATCCCTTGTTTTGAAGGTTCTCATTATCCATCCTATCATTTTCCTATCAGATGTAATAGAAACAGTATTGTGATCTTTGAAAGTGGGATCCTCTAACATTATCACTCCCAGGTCCTTCACATTAGTTACTCTCTCTATTGTGTGATTGGAATTTGTTTTATACTCCGATACGATATTAATTTCCTCGAGTTTTCTATATTGGAGTTAATTGAAATTTCTCTTCATTGAATGTCATGTTGTTTTCCGGTGCCTAGTTAAAGATTTGGTTGATATCCGCTTGGAGTCTTTCAGTGTCTACGATGGATGACACTGTCGTGTATATTCGGGTGTCACCCGCGAAGAAAGACACTCTGCTGTGGATCACATCTCTGTCTATGTCAGATATGAAGATAAGGAACAGGATGGGGACAAGCGCAGTGTTTTGTGGAACAGAACTTTTCACTGTAGCCGCCTCAGACTTTACTCTGTATACTATTATTCTTTGTGTTCTATTTGTTACAAAGTTATAGATCCATCTACTAACTTTTCCTGATATTCCTTTATCAGGCATTTTGTGCGCTGTTACACCGTGGTCGCTGTTACACCGTGGTCGCTGTTACACCGTGGTCGCTGTTACACCGTGGTCGCTGTTACACCGTGGTCGCTGTTACACCGTGGTCGCTGTTACACCGTGGTCGCTGTTACACCGTGGTCGCACTTGTCGAAGGATTTCGCGTAGTCTGTGTATACTACATCTGCATTTTCTTTGTCCTCCTGTGCATCTAAGACTTTGTCATAGTGGTCCAGTAGTTGGGACAGACAGGAACGACCTGCTCTAAACCCATGTTGCGCAACCCTGGGTTATGTAACTGATGCCCAGTAGTTGGGACCCTGGGCGCAACCCTGGGTTATGTAACTGATGGGTATCTAGATGGGTTGAGCAACCCTGGGTTATGTAACTGATGGGTATGGGTTGCTATGATGATGGGTATCTAGCACTTATGTAACTGATGGGTATCTAGATGGGTTGCTGGGTTATGATGGGTATCTGATGATCTAGATGGGTTGCACAACCCTGGGTTATGTAACTGATGGGTATCTAGATGGGTTGCACAACCCTGGGTTATGTAACTGATGGGTATCTAGATGGGTTGCACAACCCTGGGTTATGTAACTGATGGGTATCTAGATGGGTTGCACAACCCTGGGTTATGTAACTGATGGGTATCTAGATGGGTTGCACAACCCTGGGTTATGTAACTGATGGGTATCTAGATGGGTTGCACAACCCTGGGTTATGTAACTGATGGGTCTCTAGATGGGTTGCACAACCCTGGGTTATGTAACTGATGGGTATCTAGATGGGTTGCACAACCCTGGGTTATGTAACTGATGGGTATCTAGATGGGTTGCACAACCCTGGGTTATGTAACTGATGGGTATCTAGATGGGTTGCACAACCCTGGGTTATGTAACTGATGGGTATCTAGATGGGTTGCACAACCCTGGGTTATGTAACTGATGGGTATCTAGATGGGTTGCACAACCCTGGGTTATGTAACTGATGGGTATCTAGATGGGTTGCACAACCCTGGGTTATGTAACTGATGGGTATCTAGATGGGTTGCACAACCCTGGGTTATGTAACTGATGGGTATCTAGATGGGTTGCAAAACCCTGGGTTATGTAACTGATGGGTATCTAGATGGGTTGCACAACCCTGGGTTATGTAACTGATGGGTATCTAGATGGGTTGCACAACCCTGGGTTATGTAACTGATGGGTATCCTGGGTTATGTAACTGATGGGTATCTAGATGGGTTGCACAACCCTGGGTTATGTAACTGATGGGTATCTAGATGGGTTGCACAACCCTGGGTTATGTAACTGATGGGTATCTAGATGGGTTGCACAACCCTGGGTTATGTAACTGATGGGTATCTAGATGGGTTGCACAACCCTGGGTTATGTAACTGATGGGTATCTAGATGGGTTGCACAACCCTGGGTTCTGTAACTGATGGGTATCTAGATGGGTTGCACAACCCTGGGTTATGTAACTGATGGGTATCTAGATGGGTTGCACAACCCTGGGTTATGTAACTGATGGGTATCTAGATGGGTTGCACAACCCTGGGTTATGTAACTGATGGGTATCTAGATGGGTTGCACAACCCTGGGTTATGTAACTGATGGGTATCTAGATGGGTTGCACAACCCTGGGTTATGTAACTGATGGGTATCTAGATGGGTTGCACAACCCTGGGTTATGTAACTGATGGGTATCTAGATGGGTTGCACAACCCTGGGTTATGTAACTGATGGGTATCTAGATGGGTTGCACAACCCTGGGTTATGTAACTGATGGGTATCTAGATGGGTTGCACAACCCTGGGTTATGTAACTGATGGGTATCTAGATGGGTTGCACAACCCTGGGTTATGTAACTGATGGGTATCTAGATGGGTTGCACAACCCTGGGTTATGTAACTGATGGGTATCTAGATGGGTTGCACAACCCTGGGTTATGTAACTGATGGGTATCTAGATGGGTTGCACAACCCTGGGTTATGTAACTGATGGGTATCTAGATGGGTTGCACAACCCTGGGTTATGTAACTGATGGGTATCTAGATGGGTTGCACAACCCTGGGTTATGTAACTGATGGGTATCTAGATGGGTTGCACAACCCTGGGTTATGTAACTGATGGGTATCTAGATGGGTTGCACAACCCTGGGTTATGTAACTGATGGGTATCTAGATGGGTTGCACAACCCTGGGTTATGTAACTGATGGGTATCTAGATGGGTTGCACAACCCTGGGTTATGTAACTGATGGGTATCTAGATGGGTTGCACAACCCTGGGTTATGTAACTGATGGGTATCTAGATGGGTTGCACAACCCTGGGTTATGTAACTGATGGGTATCTAGATGGGTTGCGGTCATAGTTTGGTTTAGCACAATTGTGGTAAACCTTCAATGTAATATGACATTATGCTTTATAAAATAGTAATATATCATTAGATTATTAAATTATTTTGGTGTTTCATTATTGCTGAGAATCATCTTAGAACCTTTCAAAGATTTTTATGATAATGAGTTGTATCGGTTACTGCAATCGGTCTGTAATTCTTTGCAATTACTTTACTGCCACTAATATAACTTTCACGTACGTTAAGCAAAGGAAAAAATTGCTAAGGAAAGCTTAAGGCCACAAAGCAATTAAATAGCTGAAAAACTAACAAATTAGACAGTACCTTTTAAAAAGAGAACAAATAAAACAGTAAAGACCATTTTACATATATACAGAATAAAGGAACTATTCAAACCCGTGGAAAACACTGAGACGCATTCGTAAAATTTTTTCACTTCTAACATTGAAAGGATAATTTAAAAAGAACTAGACCTTATGGTTGTTATTGACTAAAAGAAATCTAATATAGTCTTATTAACTAAAATTTGATTGGAACACCATACCTTCAGTGAGGTTGTAATTTATTGGAGGTGTCTGGTGGGGAGACAGAGATGGTGAGAGAGGACATGGGAGGTGCCTGGTGGGGAGACAGAGAGGGTGAGAGAGGTAATGGGAGGTGCCTGGTGGGGAGACAGAGAGGGTGAGAGAGGACATGGGAGGTGCCTGGTGGGGAGACAGAGAGGGTGAGAGAGGTAATGGGAGGTGCCTGGTGGGGAGACAGAGAGGGTGAGAGAGGACATGGGAGGTGCCTGGTGGGGAGACAGAGAGGGTGAGAGAGGACATGGGAGGTGCCTGGTGGGGAGACAGAGAGGGTGAGAGAGGACATGGGAGGTGCCTGGTGGGGATGGGAGGTGCCTGGTGGGGAGACAGAGATGGTGAGAGAGGTGGGAGGTGCCTGGTGGGGATGAGGTAATGGGTGGGGTGGGAGGTGCCTGGTGGGGAGACAGAGAGGGTGAGAGAGGTCATGGGAGGTGCCTGGTGAGGAGACAGAGAGGGTGAGAGAGGGCATGGGAGGTGCCTGGTGGGGAGACAGAGAGGGTCAGAGAGGGCATGGGAGGTGCCAGGTGAGGAGACAGAGAGGGTGAGAGAGGTCATGGGAGGTGCCATGTGAGGAGACAGAGGGTGAGAGAGGTCATGGGAGGTGCCTGGTGAGGAGACAGAGAGGGTGAGAGAGGACATGGTAGGTGACTGGTGAGGAGACAGTGAGGGTGAGAGAGGACATGGGCGGTGCCTGGTGAGGAGACAATGAGGGTGAGAGAGGACATGGTAGGTGCCTGGTGAAAAGAAAGTGAGGGTGAGAGAGGACATAGGAGGTGCCAGGTAAGGAGACAGAGAGGGTGAGAGAGGACATGGTAGGTGCCTGGTGAGGAGACAGTGAGGGTGATACACACACACACACACACACACACACACACACACACACACACACACACACACACACACACAAACAAGTGTTGGATGACATACATACAGATGAGGAGGTGAAGAAACTGCTAAGGGACATCGATACCTCAAAGGCAAAGGGACCGGACAACATCTCCCCGTGGGTCCTTAGAGAGGGAGCGGATATGTTGTGTGTGCCACTTACCACAATCTTCAAAAAGTCCCTGGAAACTGGGCAACTACCTGAGATATGGAAGACGGCAAATGTAGTTCCCGTTTTTAAAAAAGGAGACAGAAAAGAGGCACTAAACTATAGACCTGTGTCACTGACGTGTATAGTATGCAAAGTTATGGAGAAGATTACCAGGAGGAGAGTGGTGGAGCACCTGGAGCGGAACAAGAGTATGAACGCCAACCAGCATGGATTCATGGAAGGAAAATCCTGTGTCACGAACCTTCTGGAGTCTTACGATAAAGTAACAGAAGTAAGACACGAGAAAGAGGGGTGGATTGATTGCATCTTCTTGGACTGCAAGAAGGCCTTTGACACAGTTCCACACGAGAGATTAGTAAAGAAGCTAAAGGATCAGGCTCATTTAACAGGAAGGGCACTGCAATGGATCAGAGAATACCTGACAGGGAGGCAACAACGAGTCATGGTACGTAATGATGTATCACAGTGGGCACCTGTGACGAGCGGGGTCCCACAGGGGTCGGTCCAAGGACCAGTGCTATTTTTGGTATATGTGAACGACATGATGGAAGGGTTAGACTCAGAAGTGTCCCTGTTTGCAGATGATGTGAAGCTAATGAGGAGAATTAAATCTGATGAGGACCAGGCAGGACTGCAAAGAGACCTGGACAGACTGGACACCTGGTCCAGCAAATGGCTTCTCGAATTTAATCCTGCCAAATGCAAAGTCATGAAGATAGGGGAAGGGCACAGAAGACCACCTACAGAGTATAGGCTAGGTGGCCAAAGACTTCAAACCTCACTCAAGGAGAAAGATCTTGGGGTGAGTATAACACCGAGCATGTCTCCGGAAGCACACATCAATCAGATAACTGCTGCAGCATATGGGCGCCTGGCAAACCTGAGAACAGCATTCCGATACCTTAGTAAGGAATCGTTCAAGACACTGTACACCGTGTATGTCAGGCCCATACTGGAGTATGCAGCACCTGTTTGGAACCCGCACTTGATAAAGCAAGTCAAGAAACTAGAGAAAGTACAAAGGTTTGCGACAAGGTTAGTTCCAGAGCTAAGGGGAATGTCCTATGAAGAAAGAATGAGGGAAATCGGCCTGAAGACACTGGAGGACAGGAGGGTCAGGGGAGACATGATAACGACATATAAAATACTGCGTGGAATAGACAAGGTGGACAAAGACAGGATGTTCCAGGGAGGGGACACAGAAACAAGAGGCCACAATTGGAAGTTGAAGACACAAATGAGTCAGAGAGATATTAAGAAGTATTTCTTCAGTCATAGAGTTGTAAGGCAGTGGAATAGCCTAGAAAATGACGTAGTGGAGGCAGGAACCATACACAGTTTTAAGACGAGGTTTGATAAAGCTCATGGAGCGGGGAGAGAGAGGGCCCAGTAGCAACCGGTGAAGAGGCAGGGCCAGGAACTAAGACTCGACCCCTGCAACCACAAATAGGTGAGTACAAATAGGTGAGTACACACACACACACACACACACACACACACACACACACACACACACACACACACACACACACACACACACACACACACACACACACACACACACACACACACACACACACACACACACACACACACACACACACACACACACACACACACACACACACACACACACACAGCAGAATGCAGAAGGTGGAAGCAACAGGCCACAGCAGCAGAAATCAAGATAGAGAGATTAGAAGAGGAGCTGAGACATCTGAAACAGCACAGAGACAAAGATATTACAGAAGTAGCATCGGCAATGGCTACATCAAACACAGACAACAGGTCTGAAGGAAGCATGGAAACTAAACTGTATGCAGAGGGGCCAAAACAAAGACAGGGAGCACACTAGGACAGAATGAGAGGTTGGAAGACATTGAAGGAACTAGGACATGTGCAAGGACCTTACCAGATACCTGTGGGGGCCAGGAACAGGTGAGCAGGAAGGACAAACCAAGAAGCATAGGGGCCATAACTAGGGAAGGGACTGAAGGAAGGAACACTCCACGGGAAGGAACTAAAACACATCAGAGGATGCAATGGGAGTCACAGTGGGAGGTGGAAAGGGAGAGATCCGTGTTTGTCTATGGGCTAGACGAAGCTAAAGGGGAAACTTATGATGAAAGAAAGCAGGAGGAGAAAAAAGCGATTGAAGATATCATGAAGGTGATAGGCGAGGGGGACATGACCCAGGTGGCAAATTTTCGGAGAATTGGGTGGTTCACAAAGAAAAGGAATCGGCCTCTCAAAGTAATTTTCAAGGCAGAATCAACCCGAACCATGATCCTGCAGGAGAAAGCACGGCTGAGAGGCAAGCAGGAGTTCCGGAGTGTGTACCTCGATCGAGACAGAACACAGGACGAAAGGAAGACGATGAAAGAGAGAGTTCAAAAACGAAAGGAGAAATGGGAGGAAATGAAAAAGGAGAGCAGAATAACCCAGGATCAAATGGAAGGACAAGCACACCCCCCAGAAACACCTGCAGAAGGACTCCAGCCACGACACCCCCAAGGCAACTGAACAATCCAAACCAACCATCACACACCGATCCCTCTGTTTCCACCCCCCGCACCACAGTTACAGTATTAGAACAGAAGTTGAAGGTTTGGTACACAAATGCAGATGGATTAACGAATAAACATGAGGAATGGCAAGAAAGAATCAATGAGAAGTCCCCAGACATCATAGCAGTTACAGAAACAAAACTCACGGAGACAATAACAGATGCAATCTTCCCACCAGGATACCAGATCATGAGGAAAGATAGAAGGGGCAGGGGGGGAGGTGGGGTTGCTCTGCTCGTAAAAAACAGATGGAAATTCGAGAAAATGGAAGGCATAGATGAGACGGGAGAAAGAGACTACATAGCAGGTACACTTCAGTCTGGGGAACACAAAGTGGTCATTGCAGTGATGTATAATCCACCACAGAACTGCAGGAGGCCAAGAGAGGAATATGAAGAGAGCAACAGAGCAATGGTGGACACACTTGCTGAGGTGGCAAGAAGAGCTCACTCCAGCAGAGCAAAGTTGCTGGTTATGGGGGATTTCAACCACAGGGAGATTGACTGGGAAAACCTGGAGCCACATGGGGGTCCCGAAACATGGAGAGCCAGGATGTTGGACGTGGTGCTGGAAAACCTCATGCACCAACATGTTAAGGACACTACCAGAGTGAGAGGGGAGGATGAACCAGCAAGATTGGACCTTGTGTTCACCCTGGGCAGCTCAGACATTGAGGACATCAAGTATGAGAGTCCCCTAGGAGCTAGCGACCACGTGGTTCTGTGCTTTGAATACATAGTAGAGCTGCAAGTGGAGAGAATAACAGGAGTTGAATGGGAAAAGCCTGACTATAAAAGAGGGGACTACATAGGGTTGAAGAACTTCCTGCGGGAGGTCCAGTGGGACAGAGAACTGGCAGGAAAGCCAGTAAATGAAATGATGGAATATGTAACAACAAAATGCAAGGAGGCAGTGGAAAGGTTTATTCCCAAGGGCAACAGTAACAACGGGAAGACCAGAACGAGCCCCTGGTTTACCCGACGGTGTAAGGAGGCAAAAACAAAGTGCAATAGAGAATGGAAAAAGTACAGAAGGCAGAGAACACACGAAAATAGGGAGATCAGTCGCAGAGCCAGGAATGAGTATGCACAGGTAAGGAGGGAGGCCCAGCGACAGTATGAAAATGACATAGCATCGAGAATCAAGACTGACCCGAAACTGTTGTATAGCCACATCAGGAGGAAGACAACAGTCAAAGACCAGGTGATCAGATTAAGGACAGAAGGTGGAGAACTCACAAGAAATGATCAGGAGGTATGTGAGGAGCTGAACAGGAGATTTAAGGAAGTTTTTACAGTAGAGACAGGAAGGGCTGTGGGAAGACAGCACAGAAGGGAACATCAAGAGGGAATATACCAACAAGTGTTGGATGACATACGAACAACTGAGGAGGAGGTGAAGAAGCTCTTAAGTGACCTTGACACCTCAAAGGCGATGGGACCGGACAACATCTCCCCATGGGTCCTTAGAGAAGGAGCAGAGATGCTGTGCGTGCCTCTAACCACAATCTTCAACACATCCCTTGAAACTGGGCAACTACCTGAGAAATGGAAGACAGCTAATGTAGTCCCCATATTTAAGAAAGGAAACAGAAACGAGGCACTAAACTACAGACCTGTGTCTCTGACATGTATTGTGTGCAAAGTCATGGAGAAGATTATCAGGAGGAGAGTGGTCGAACACCTGGAAAGGAACAAGATTATAAATGAAAACCAGCATGGGTTCATGGAAGGCAAATCTTGTATCACAAACCTCCTGGAGTTTTATGACAAGGTAACAGAAGTAAGACACGAGAGAGAGGGGTGGGTAGATTGCGTTTTCCTAGACTGCAGGAAGGCCTTTGACACAGTTCCCCACAAGAGATTAGTGCAGAAGCTGGAGGATCAGGCGCATGTAAAAGGGAGGGCACTGCAATGGATAAGGGAATACCTGACAGGGAGGCAGCAACGAGTCATGGTACGTGAAGAGGTATCACAGTGGGCGCCTGTTACGAGCGGGGTCCCACAGGGGTCAGTTCTAGGACCAGTGCTATTTTTGATATATGTGAACGACATGATGGAAGGAATAGACTCTGAAGTGTCCCTGTTCGCAGATGATGTGAAGTTGATGAGAAGAATTAAATCGGACGAGGATGAGGCAGGACTGCAAAGAGACCTGGACAGGCTGGACATGTGGTCCAGTAACTGGCTTCTCGAATTCAATCCAGCCAAATGCAAAGTCATGAAGATTGGGGAGGGGCAAAGAAGACCGCAGACAGAGTATAGGCTAGGTGGACAAAGACTACAGACCTCACTCAGGGAGAAAGACCTTGGGGTGACCATAACACCGAGCACATCACCGGAGGCACACATCAACCAAATAACTGCTGCAGCATACGGGCGCCTGGCAAACCTGAGAATAGCGTTCCGATACCTTAATAAGGAATCGTTCAAGACACTGTACACTGTGTATGTTAGGCCCATACTGGAGTATGCAGCACCAGTCTGGAACCCACACCTGGTCAAGCACGTCAAGAAGTTAGAGAAAGTACAAAGGTTTGCAACAAGGCTAGTCCCAGAGCTCAAGGGAATGTCGTACGAGGAAAGGTTAAGGGAAATCGGACTGACGACACTGGAGGACAGAAGGGTCAGGGGAGACATGATAACGACATACAAGATACTGCGGGGAATAGACAAGGTGGACAGAGATAGGATGTTCCAGAGAGGGGACACAGGGACAAGGGGTCACAACTGGAAGCTGAAGACTCAGACGAGTCACAGGGACGTTAGGAAGTATTTCTTCAGTCATAGAGTTGTCAGCAAGTGGAATAGCCTAGCAAGTGAAGTAGTGGAGGCAGGAACCATACATAGTTTTAAGAAGAGGTATGACAAAGCTCAGGAAGCAGAGAGAGAGAGGACCTAGTAGCGATCAGTGAAGAGGCGGGGCCAGGAGCTGAGTCTCGACCCCTGCAACCACAATTAGGTGAGTACAATTAGGTGAGTACACACACACACACACACACACACACACACAAACACACACACATTCACCTAGTTTGAGTTGCATGGGGTCAATAGTACCTGTCTCTAGCTGGAATTGGGGGTCACTCTCCTCGAGCTATCAGAATTAGAATAAGCAGCATTTACTGGCATTTAATAGAATTTAGAGGTAGCGGCATATAGGCGAAGCCTAGTGTATTTATTTTTGAACGTAATTTTAAACGCATAAGACAGTACAGTGGGAACCAAGAGATCGGGTACATATACAATACATATGTAGTACATACGTGGGAAATAAGGACTGTTTACATAAACATATGCACACACACTAGGTGAGAACAGGGTCTGCTGTTAGGCACTTGAATAGCTGTAGCACACACACACACACACACACACACACACACACACACACACACACACACACACACACACACACACACACACACACACACACACACACACACACACACACACACACACACACACACACACACACACACACACACACACACACACACACACACACACACACACACACACACACACACACACACACACACACACACACACATATACAGGATTTTACACCTTCCTGTGAAGTGACCCTATAACCCTTCCTTTCCCCCCCCCCGTCTCTCTCCCTCTCCTCTCTCTCTCTCTCTCCTCTCTCTCTCTCTCTCTCTCTCTCTCCTCTCTCTCTCTCTCTCTCTCTCTCTCTCTCTCTCTCCTCTCTCTCTCTCTCTCCTCTCTCTTCCTCTCACTCTCCTCTCTCTCTTCCTCTCTCTCTCTCTCTCTCCTCTCTCTCTCTCTTCCTCTCTCTCTCTCTCTCTTTCTCTCTCTCCTCTCTCTATTCCTCTCTCTCTCTCTCTTCTCTCCTTCTCACTCCCCCTCTCTCTCTCTTCCCTTTTCCCTCTCTCTCTCTACTTTCCCTCTCTCTCACTTTCTCCCCCTTTTTCCCTTCTTTTCCCCTCCTTCTAGGCTCCCCTTCTCTCTCTCCATATCTCTCACTCTCTCCCCCTTTTTCTTTTTCTCTTTCTCTCTCTCTTTCACTAAAAAAAAAAAAAAAAAAAAAAAAAAAAAAAAAAAAAAAAAAAAATGGTTGGGACTCGCAGGAATCAGGGATCAGATGACAATGGTACTGGTAGGGAGGAATGGATGGAGGAACAGTGGAAAAGGATAGAGCAAGAATGGGAGAGAAAATTAGGAGAGCTTTCTGAAAAAATGGAGAAAGAGCTCTCTGTGAAATGGGAAAAGAGGTTGGAGAAGGAGACGAAGAATTGGGAGGCACAAGTCGAAACTGCAGTAGCCAGGGTAAAGGTCCTAGAATTTGAGGTAAACAGGCTGAAGCAAGTCTCAGGGGTAGTGACCAGAGAAGACACACCATACGAAGATGAGAGGCTGAACAGGAAGGAAGGAGATATGAATTATGCTAAGGTCATATCAGCCTGCAAAGAAGGGCCAGGGAGTGGAAGGGAAGAGCAGATGGGTGCAGATGGAGAGGGAGATAGGTCGAATGCTGAGGCACAACCATGCTACCAAGAGCCACTGGAAAAATCAAGGGAGAAAATGACCACATACAGACAGGAACCAGAGTCACAGAGGGAGAGGCAATGGGAGGAGGAAAGGGCAAAATCAGTGATTATCCATGGGCTTCGGGAGAGAGAGGAAAGGACACACACTGAAAGACGGCAGGAAGAAAGAAAGGAGATTGAGAAAATCATCACGGAAATAGGGGGAGAAGACATGGATGAGATTGTAAATTTTCAGAGAATAGGGGGGTACTTGAAGGGGAGAAACCGACCGATCAAGCTGATTCTCAGGACAGAAACAGTGCGGAACAGGATCCTCCAAGAGAAACCACGGTTGAAAAGCTCGGAAGAGTACAAGAAGGTGTTCCTAGACAGAGACAGAACACAAACAGAGAGACAGCAGCTGAGGGAGAGGACAAAAAAGCGAAAGGAGCTAGGAAAGGAGACAAGGATGGAACCAGCAGAGGTCAGTCAGAGCAGAACAGAGCAGCAAGGGCAAGCACACACACAACTATCCTCAGAACCCCACAACCTATCACACCATCCCAACACACAATACAATCCATACCCACAGCTTCCACCCAACCCCCAACCATAGAATCCCACAGTATGCTACCAGGTCTCCCACCCCCACAGGCCCCCCAAACCACAGTGTTGGAAAGGAAACTGAAGGTATGGTACACAAACGCTGATGGAATAACAAACAAGTGGGAGGAGTGGCACGAAAGAGTCAAAGAGGCATCACCAGACATCATAGCGATCACAGAAACCAAGCTTACAGGTATGATAACAGATGCCATCTTTCCAGCGGGATACCAGATCCTGAGAAAAGACAGAAGGAACAGGGGGGGTGGAGGAGTGGCATTGCTGATCAAACACCGATGGAATTTTGATGAGCTGGAGAGAGGAGACAGCGGAGAAGAAAGTGATTACATAGCGGGAACGCTTCACTCTGGTGGTCCCAAGGTGATAATTGCAGTGATGTATAACCCACCACAGAACAGCAGGAGGCCAAGGCAAGAGTATGACGAGAGCAATAGAGCGATGGTTGACACACTGGCTGCAGTGGCCAGAAGAGCTCATGCATGCAGGGCAAAGCTCCTGATCATGGGCGACTTTAACCACAAGGAGATCGAATGGGAGAACTTGGAGCCACATGGGGGCCAAGATACATGGAGGGCTAAGATGATGGAGGTGGTACTGGAAAACTTCATGTACCAACACGTAAGGGACACTACAAGAGAGAGAGGAGAGGATGAACCAGCAAGACTGGACTTAGTATTCACCTTGAGTAGTGCAGATATTGAGGACATCACATATGAAAGACCCCTTGGGGCCAGCGATCATGTGGTTTTGAGCTTCGAATACACAGTAGAGCTACAAGTGGAGGGGGAAGCAGGAAGGCCAGGACAAATGAAACCAAACTACAGGAAAGGGGACTACACAGGAATGAGGAACTTCCTGAATGAGGTTCAGTGGGACAGAGAACTGGCAGGGAAGCCAGTTAATGAGATGATGGAATATGTAGCAACAATGTGCAAGGAGGCTGAGGAGAGGTTTGTACCCAAGGGTAACAGGAATAATGAAAAAGCCAGGATGAGCCCATGGTTCACCCAAAGATGCAAGGAGGCAAAAACCAAGTGTGCTAGGGAATGGAAGAAATATAGAAGGCAAAGGACCCAGGAGAATAAGGAGAGCAGTCGTAGAGCCAGAAACGAATATGCACAGATAAGAAGGGAGGCCCAACGTCAATATGAAAACGACATAGCAGCAAAAGCCAAATCTGACCCGAAGCTGTTATACAGCCACATCAGGAAGAAAACAACCGTCAAGGACCAGGTAATCAGGCTAAGGAAGGAAGGAGGAGAGACAACAAGAAATGACCGTGAAGTATGTGAGGAACTCAACAAGAGATTCAAAGAAGTGTTCACAGAGGAGACAGAAGGGGCTCCAGAAAGACGGAGAGGTGGGGTACACCACCATGTGCTGGACACAGTACACACAACCGAGGAAGAAGTGAAGAGGCTTCTGAGTGAGCTAGATACCTCAATGCAAGGAGGCTGAGGAGAGGTTTGTACCCAAGGGTAACAGGAATAATGAAAAAGCCAGGATGAGCCCATGGTTCACCCAAAGGTGCAAGGAGGCAAAAACCAAGTGTGCTAGGGAATGGAAGAAATATAGAAGGCAAAGGACCCAGGAGAATAAGGAGAGCAGTCGTAGAGCCAGAAACGAATATGCACAGATAAGAAGGGAGGCCCAACGACAATATGAAAACGACATAGCAGCGAAAGCCAAATCTGACCCGAAACTGTTATACAGCCACATCAGGAGGAAAACAACAGTCAAGGACCAGGTAATCAGGCTAAGGAAGGAAGGAGGAGAGACAACAAGAAATGACCGTGAAGTATGTGAGGAACTCAACAAGAGATTCAAAGAAGTGTTCACAGAGGAGACAGAAGGGGCTCCAGAAAGACGGAGAGGTGGGGCACACCACCAAGTGCTGGACACAGTACACACAACCGAGGAAGAAGTGAAGAGGCTTCTGAGTGAGCTAGATACCTCAAAGGCAATGGGGCCAGATAACATCTCTCCATGGGTCCTGAGAGAGGGAGCAGAGGCGCTATGTGTACCCCTAACAACAATAT
>NW_027197613.1:0-15000 GCF_038502225.1 Cherax quadricarinatus | reverse complement strand
TGATATTCAATCTTTCATCACCTAATCTTTTTGTTATCCTCATAACCTTACTCTTTCCTGTATTCACCTTTAATTTTCTTCTTTTGCACACCCTACCAAATTCATCCACCAATCTCTGCAACTTCTCTTCAGAATCTCCCAAGAGCACAGTGTCATCAGCAAAGAGCAGCTGTGACAACTCCCACTTTGTGTGTGATTCTTTATCTTTTAACTCCACGCCTCTTGCCAAGACCCTCGCATTTACTTCTCTTACAACCCCATCTATAAATATATTAAACAACCACGGTGACATCACACATCCTTGTCTAAGGCCTACTTTTACTGGGAAAAAATTTCCCTCTTTCCTACATACTCTAACTTGAGCCTCACTATCCTCGTAAAAACTCTTCACTGCTTTCAGTAACCTACCTCCTACACCATACACTTGCAACATCTGCCACATTGCCCCCCTATCCACCCTGTCATACGCCTTTTCCAAATCCATAAATGCCACAAAGACCTCTTTAGCCTTATCTAAATACTGTTCACTTATATGTTTCACTGTAAACACCTGGTCCACACACCCCCTACCTTTCCTAAAGCCTCCTTGTTCATCTGCTATCCTATTTTCCGTCTTACTCTTAATTCTTTCAATTATAACTCTACCATACACTTTACCAGGTATACTCAACAGACTTATCCCCCTATAATTTTTGCACTCTCTTTTATCCCCTTTGCCTTTATACAAAGGAACTATGCATGCTCTCTGCCAATCCCTAGGTACCTTACCCTCTTCCATACATTTATTAAATAATTGCACCAACCACTCCAAAACTATATCCCCACCTGCTTTTAACATTTCTATCTTTATCCCATCAATCCCAGCTGCCTTACCCCCTTTCATTTTACCTACTGCCTCACGAACTTCCCCCACACTCACAACTGGCTCTTCCTCACTCCTACAAGATGTTATTCCTCCTTGCCCTATACACGAAATCACAGCTTCCCTATCTTCATCAACATTTAACAATTCCTCAAAATATTCCCTCCATCTTCCCAATACCTCTAACTCTCCATTTAATAACTCTCCTCTCCTATTTTTAACTGACAAATCCATTTGTTCTCTAGGCTTTCTTAACTTGTTAATCTCACTCCAAAACTTTTTCTTATTTTCAACAAAATTTGTTGATAACATCTCACCCACTCTCTCATTTGCTCTCTTTTTACATTGCTTCACCACTCTCTTAACCTCTCTCTTTTTCTCCATATACTCTTCCCTCCTTGCATCACTTCTACTTTGTAAAAACTTCTCATATGCTAACTTTTTCTCCCTTACTACTCTCTTTACATCATCATTCCACCAATCGCTCCTCTTCCCTCCTGCACCCACTTTCCTGTAACCACAAACTTCTGCTGAACACTCTAACACTACATTTTTAAACCTACCCCATACCTCTTCGACCCCATTGCCTATGCTCTCATTAGCCCATCTATCCTCCAATAGCTGTTTATATCTTACCCTAACTGCCTCCTCTTTTAGTTTATAAACCTTCACCTCTCTCTTCCCTGATGCTTCTATTCTCCTTGTATCCCATCTACCTTTTACTCTCAGTGTAGCTACAACTAGAAAGTGATCTGATATATCTGTGGCCCCTCTATAAACATGTACATCCTGAAGTCTACTCAACAGTCTTTTATCTACCAATACATAATCCAACAAACTACTGTCATTTCGCCCTACATCATATCTTGTATACTTATTTATCCTCTTTTTCTTAAAATATGTATTACCTATAACTAAACCCCTTTCTATACAAAGTTCAATCAAAGGGCTCCCATTATCATTTACACCTGGCACCCCAAACTTACCTACCACACCCTCTCTAAAAGTTTCTCCTACTTTAGCATTCAAGTCCCCTACCACAATTACTCTCTCACTTGGTTCAAAGGCTCCTATACATTCACTTAACATCTCCCAAAATCTCTCTCTATATATATATATATATATATATAATATATATATATATATAATATATATATATATATATATATATATATAAATATTTATATATATATATATATGCAAAACAACCACTCTGAAAGAATAGAGAAATTCCAAGCGCTTTCGTGACTACTCACATTATCAAGGAACTATGAAAGTAAAGCATCCAAGGAAGCTATATAAGGGGTCTGGCCAGCACCTCACTATCAGATCCCACAACGGTTAAACACCTGACGCGCGCCGACCCAACTTGGATAGGTCCTTTGCACAACTCACCCACAAACTATTCTACCCAAGAAAATTTAAAAATTATTTGTCCAGTGTATTATTAAATTCTTTAAATAGCTTAGCCCATTCTATAAACTTTACTGTTGAGTTTGAAGAAAATAACTCATTGCCTTTTCTAGATGTTTTAATTATTAAGGGTAATAATGAATTCAAATTTAAAATTTACAGAAAACCTACAAATAACTGTTCCTATGTCCACTATTATTCCTCGCATCAAGATAGAGTCAAACTGTCTGTTTTCTCATCAATGTTTTTGAGAGCTTTACGAATTTGTAGTCCTGAGTTCATAGATGAGGAAATATCCAAAATTTATGAAATAGGTAATGATTTAAAATACCCAAGAAATGTAATTGATAAATCTTTTAAAGTTGCTAGAAATACTTTTTACAATCCAAAAAGGGACAACCAGCCTTATTCAACTAAAAATATGTTGGTTCTCCCTTACCATGAAAACTTGGTTGATATGCCTTCTCTTCTTAAGACTTTTAATATTAAAGTTGTATTCAAAAATCTTGATACAGTAAAAAAACTTTTGATAAAGAATTCCCCCCAAAATGCTGATGGATGTGTCTATAAGATTCCTTGTAAAATTTGCGATAAAGTTTATTACGGTCAAACTGGTAAAAATCTCGAACTAAGATTAAAACAACATAAATATAGCATTAGAACTGGACAAGATTCCAATGCTCTATTTATTCATGTAAGAGATTTTAACCATCCAATTGATTTTCAAAAAGTTGAGAAAGTAGTATCAAGCAAGTCCATGGTCGACAGGAATATAATTGAATCTTGTTTCATAAAAAGCAGTTTTGACAATAATATGAATATTTCCTTTGGTTTATATAAATTAGATCCATTTATAATTAATAGAATTTGGGAAGAATTTAATAATACACTGGACAAATAATAATTTTTAAATTTTCTTGGGTAGAATAGTTTGTGGGTGAGTTGTGCAAAGGACCTATCCAAGTTGGGTCGGCGCGCGTCAGGTGTTTAACCGTTGTGGGATCTGATAGTGAGGTGTTGGCCAGACCCCTTATATAGCTTCCTTGGATGCTTTACTTTCATAGTTCCTTGATAATGTGAGTAGTCACGAAAGCGCTTGGAATTTCTCTATTCTTTCAGAGTGGTTGTTTTGCATATTCTGAAATCACCTGTTTACTGTGATCTTATTGCATATATATATATATATATATATATATATATATATATATATATATATATATATATATATATATATATATATATATATATATATATATATATATATATATATATATATATATATATATATATATATATATCCTCTTATGACACGCATGGCTTACAGAGGAAGAATTCTGTTCCACTTCCTCATGGAGATAAGAGGAAATAAACAAGAACAAGAATTAGAAAGAAAATAGGAGAAAACCCAGAGGGTTGTGTATACAAATGCTTGTACACGTATTTGCAGTGTGACCTAAGTGTAAGTAGAAGTAGCAAGACGTACCTGTAATCTTGCATATTTATGAGACAGACAAAAGACACCAGCAATCCTACCATCATGTAAAACAATTACAGGCTTTCGTTTTACACTCACTTGGCAGGAAGGTAGTACCTCCCTGCGTGGTTGCTGTCTATCAACCTACTACATATATATACTATATATATATATATATATATATATATATATATATATATATATATATATATATATATATATATATATATATATATATATATATATATGTCGTGCCGAATATGTAAAACTGGTCAATTAGCAAGAACTCATTTAAAATTAAGTCCTTTCTAAAATTTTCTCTTATACGTTTAAAGATATATTTTTTTCATTAATGTTAATGTAAAAATTTTTAATTTTGCACCAAAAGAATCTTAGAAAACTTACCTAACCTTATTATAACAAGAACAATTTATTTTAGCCTAACCCAACTAAATATATTTTAGATTTGTTTACAGTAATTTAATACTAAACAAACACAATGAAATATATTTTTTTCGTTAGGTTCAGAATGATTTTGGCGAAATTATTGCATACACAAATTTTCACTTGTCCTATATGGCAAGATGAGCGTTGCTATTTAAGCCAAGATCGCAAGTTCTGCCTATTCGGCACGACATATATATATATATATATATATATATATATATATATATATATATATATATATATATATATATATATATATATATATATATATATATTTCTTTCAACACACCGGCCGTATCCCACCGAGGCAGGGTGGCCCAAAAGAAAAAACGAAAGTTTCTCCTTTTAAATTTAGTAATATATACAGGAGAAGGGGTTACTAGCCCCTTGCTCCCGGCATTTTAGTCGCCTCTTACAACACGCATGGCTTACGGAGGAAGAATTCTGTTCCACTTCCCCATGGAGATAAGAGGAAATAAACAAGAACAAGAACTAGAAAGAAAATAGAAGAAAACCCAGAGGGGTGTGTATATATATGCTTGTACATGTATGTGTAGTGTGACCTAAGTGTAAGTAGAAGTAGCAAGACGTACCTGAAATCTTGCATGTTTATGAGACAGAAAAAAGACACCAGCAATCCTACCATCATGTAAAACAATTACAGGCTTTCGTTTTACACTCACTTGGCCGGACGGTAGTATCTCCCTGGGCGGTTGCTGTCTACCAACCTACTACCTAGAATATATATATATATATATATATATATATATATATATATATATATATATATATATATATATATATATTGGTAGAAAGATGAGCTAGTGAGAGTATAAGCAATGAGGCTGAAGAAGTATGGGATAGATTTAAGTATGCAGGGTTAGAGTGTTCAGCAGAAGTTTGTAAATATAGGAGGGTGGGTGCAGGAGGGAACAGGAACGATTGGTGAAATGATGAGGTAAAGAAAGTAGTAACAGAAAAATTAGAATATGAAAGGTTTTTACGTAGTAGAAGTCATTTAAGCATGGAGGAGTAAAAGAGAAATTGGAGAGAAAAAGAACGGTTAAGAGAGTGGTGAAGGAATATAAAAGGAGAGGAAATGAGAGAGTGGGTGAGATGCTGTCAACAAATTTTGCTGAGAATAAGAAAAAGTCTTGGAGTAAGATTAATAATTTGAGAAAGCCTAGAGAACAAATTGTATGACAGTTAAAAAGAGAGAAGGAGAGTTATTAGATGGGGAGCTAGAGGTATCGGGAACATGGAGATAACATTTTGAGGAACTGTTAAATTTAGATGAAGCTGTGATTTTGTGCATTACCCAGAGAGGCATAACATCTTTTAGGAGTGAGGAAGAACCAGATGTGAGTGTGGAAGACATACATGAAGCTGTGGGTAGAATGAAAGGGATTAAAGGAGCTTGGATAAATGGGATCAAGACAGAAAAGTTAAAACCAAGTGGGGATATAGTTTTGGAATGGTAGGCGCTCTTATTTAAAAAATGTATGAAAGAGAGGAAGGTACCTAAGGATTGGCAGAAAACATGCGTAGTTCATTTGTATAGTAAAAGGGGACAAAAGAGATTGTAAAAATTATAGGAGAATAAGCTTGTTGAGTATACATGGTAAAGTGTATGGTAGAGTTATTATTCATTGACAACTGGGACCATTCATTGACAACTGGGACCTCTTCTATGGCAGAAATGACATGTATGCCAGGGATGGGGTTCACTTATCTAGGTGTGGGGTGAGAGCACTGGCAACTGCAGTGGAGGGAGCAGTTAGGATTTTAAACTAGTAGTAGTTAGTGGTATGGGTTTTGGCAGGAAAACAGTGAAGTCCCAGTGTAGTAATATTACGAGTTCTAGGGGAACTAGTAATAATAAGAACGAGGTAGATATTGAAAAGCCAGGGACCTTGGGTGATAAGGACAGTAATAGGTTTAGTAGAAAAATAGAAATGAGCAGGAAGGGTAAAGAGAAAGGAGAGTCTTTCAATGTTTATTATGCTAATTGCCGTAGTGCTAGGAATAAGATGGACGAGTTGAGATTAGTTGCTAGTGCAGGTAACATTGATGTATTTGCCTTAACTGAGACGTGGTTTAATTCAAAAAGTCGGGACATGCCTGCGGAATGTCATATTCAGGGTTTTAAATTGTTCCAAGAAGATAGAAGTATTGGGAAGGGGGGTGGGGTGGCATTGTATGTCCGAGATCGCTTGAACTGTTGCATAAAAACGGGTATTAAGTCTGAAGTAACACATACAGAGTCTGTTTGGATAGAATTTTCAGAGGGGCATGAAAAACTGATTTTAGGAGTGATATACCGTCCCCCAAACTTAGATAGGGACCAAGGGAAACTACTATGGGAGGAAATTGTTAAGGCCACAAGGCACGATAATGTAGTAATTCTAGGAGACTTTAACTTTAGTCATGTTGATTGGAATTTCTTGACTGGGAATTTAGAATCATACGACTTCTTAGAAGTATTTCAGGATTGTTTTTTGAAGCAGTTTGTGACAGAACCTACAAGGGGAAATAACCTGCTTGACTTAGTTATGGCAAACAATGAATCCCTTGTTAATAATTTAGAAATTTCAGAGGAACTGGGTGCTAGCGACCACAAATCAATTACATTTAGCATTGAATGGAAGTACGATAGTAGCGATAACTCAGTAACAGTCCCAGATTTTCGCTTAGCAGATTACGATGGGCTTAGAGAACACTTATCATCTGTTGACTGGGGTAACGAAGAGAGCTATCAATATGACAGTTTTCTGAACACTATACATGCTGCTCAAAGAACGTTTATCCCATATAAAGAAATTAGATCAAATAGAAATGACCCAAAATGGATGAATAATAGGCTCAAATATCTACTAGGGCATAAGAAAGGAATTTATAGGCGTATCAAAAGAGGTGAGGGTCATCTTATGAATCAGTATATTGACATTAAGAGGGACATTAAAAAGGGGATAAGAAAAGCTAAAAGGGACTATGAAATTAAAGTTGCTAGGGATTCTAAAACTAACCCAAAAAGTTTTTTCCAGGTCTATAGAACAAAAGTTAGAGATAAGATAGGTCCCCTTAAAAATAACTATGGGCACCTTACTGACAAAGAGAATGAAATGTGCTCGATTTTAAATAATTATTTTCTCTCAGTTTTTACACAGGAAGACACTAACAATATTCCAGTAATTAATTTTTACAGTGGGCTAGAAGAAGATAAATTATGTAACATCACAGTCACTAGTGAGATGGTTGTGAAGCAGATAGACAGACTGAAGCAAAATAAGTCGCCGGGTCCTGATGAGGTTTTTTCAAGGGTTCTTAAGGAATGCAAAATGGAACTCTGTGAACCATTAACTAATATTTTTAATTTATCTCTTCAAACAGGTGTAGTGTCTGATATGTGGAAGATGGCTAATGTAATTCCTATTTTTAAAACAGGGGACAAGTCGTTACCGTCAAATTACCGCCCAATAAGCCTGACCTCAATTGTAGGCAAATTACTAGAGTCAATTATAGCTGAGATTATAAGAAGCCATCTCGATAAGCATAGCTTGATTAATGATACTCAGCATGGATTCACAAGAGGCCGGTCTTGTCTAACTAATTTATTAACTTTCTTCAGTAAAGCTTTTGAGGCTGTTGACCACAATAAAGAATTTGATATTATTTACTTAGATTTTAGTAAGGCTTTTGATAGAGTTCCGCACCATAGACTGTTAAAGAAAGTGGCAGCTCATGGCATTGGGGGAAAAGTGCTCTCGTGGATCGAGTCATGGCTCACTGACAGGAAGCAGAGAGTGTCCATAAATGGGGTTAAGTCCGAGTGGGGATCTGTAACAAGTGGCGTTCCACAGGGATCAGTCTTGGGCCCGTTGTTGTTTATAATATATATCAATGATCTTGATGAGGGAATTACTAGTGATATGAGCAAATTCGCCGATGACACAAAGATAGGTAGGATAATTGATTCAAACGTAGATGTTATGGAACTTCAGGAGGATTTAAACAAACTCTATTCTTGGTCAGAAAAGTGGCAGATGCAGTTCAATGTAGATAAATGCAAGGTTCTGAAGCTTGGGAGTGCCCATAACCCTAGTACTTATAAGTTAAATGATGTAGAACTTAGCCATACAGATTGCGAAAAGGACTTGGGGGTTATGGTGAGCAGCAACCTTAAACCAAGACAGCAATGCCTAAGCGTACGTAATAAGGCAAATAGATTACTGGGATTTATATCAAGAAGTGTAAGCAACAGAAGTCCAGAGGTCATACTGCAGCTTTATACATCATTAGTAAGGCCTCACCTAGATTATGCAGCTCAGTTCTGGTCTCCGTATTACAAAATGGACATAAATTCGTTAGAAAACATTCAGCGTAGGATGACTAAATTAATACATAGCATTAGAAATCTTCCTTATGAAGAAAGATTGAAGACTCTTAAGTTACATTCACTTGTTAGACGAAGAATGAGGGGAGACCTGATCGAAGTGTATAAGTGGAAGATAGGTATTAATAAAGGGGATATTAATAAGGTCTTGAGGATGTCTCTCCAAGAGAGAACCCGCAGTAATGGATTTAAATTAGATAAGTTTAGATTTAGAAAGGACATAGGAAAGTATTGGTTTGGAAATAGGGTAGTTGATGAGTGGAACAGTCTACCTAGTTGGGTTATTGAGGCTAGGACTTTGGGTAGTTTCAAATCTAGGTTGGATAAGTACATGAGTGGGAGGGGTTGGATTTGAGTGGGACTTTCACATCAGAGCTTATTTCTTGGGTGGCATTGAAAATTGGGTTGGGCAAATGTTTTGTTAGTGGGATGAATTGTAAAGGACCTGCCTAGTATGGGCCAGCAGGCCTCCTGCAGCGTTCCTCCTTTCTTATGTTCTTATGTTCTTAAGAGTAAGATTGAGAGCAGGATCGCAGATGAGCAAGGAGGCTTCAGGAAGGGTAGATGTGTAGACCAAGTGCTAACACTGAATCATGTAAGTGAACCATACTTAGATAAATGAAAAAGGTTTACGTTGCATTTATGGCTTTGGAAAAGGCATATGATAAGTTGGAAAGGGAGCAATGTGGCAGATGTTGCAAGTGTGTGGAATTGGTGTTAGGTTACAGAAAGCAGTTAAGAGTTTTTACGAGGGTAGTGAGGCTCAGGTTAGGGTATACAGGAGAGTGGGAGATTAATTTTCAAGTAAAGGTAGGCCTTAGACAGGAATGTGTGAAATCACCATGGTTGTTTGATATATTTATAGCTGGGGATGTAAGCGAAGTGAATGCGGGGGTGTTGGGAAAAGTGTGAGATTGGTAGAAAATGAATCAAATATAAAGTTGGAGTTGTCACAATTTCTTTTTCCTCTTCACAATTTTTTTCACATTCGGAAGAGAAGTTGCAAAGTTGGTGGACGAATTTGTGAGTGTTTATAAAACAAGGAAATTAAAAGCGAACATAGAAAAGAGTAAGGTAATGAGGATAACCAAATATAATTAGGTTATGAAAGATTGGATATCAAACTAGAGAGAGTATTGAGGAATTAAATGTGTTCAGATATTTTGGAGTGGACTTATCAGCAAATGGGTCTAAGAAAGTCGATGTGAATCACAGAACTGTCGAGGGGAGAAAGGTGAGTAGTGCATTCAGATATCTGTGGAGATAAAGAACGTCATCTTTGGAGACAAAAAGAGAAATGTAGGAGTGTTGTGATACCAACAATCGTATATGGGTGTGAAGCATAGTTGGTGAAGGTTACAGAAAGGAGGAGGCTGGAGGCAGTAGAGATGTCATGTCTGAGGACAATGTGTGTTGTGAATATAATGCAAAGAATTCGTAACTTGGACATTAGAAGGAGGTGCGAGATTACTAAAAGGGCTGAAGAGAGGTTGTTGAGGTGGTTAGGACATTTAGAGAGGCTAAAACAAAATAGAATGACGTGGAGGGCGTATAAATCTGAAATGGAGGGAAGAAGGGGAAAATGTTGGAGGTAAGGGGTTATGGGTTTTGTTTGCGAACAGCTTAGACATCCAGCAAACGTGTGAACATGTTAGATAGAAGTGTTGTTGGGGTGTGGGCAAGGTACCATTTATGAAAGGGTTCAGGGAAACCGGTTAGCCGAACTTGAGTCCTAGAGGTGAGAAGTATAGTGCATGCGCTTTGAAGGAGGGGTGGTGATAGTTTCAGTTTTGAACTGTAATATCGGTGTTCCTCTGGCAAGACAGTGATGGAGTAAATAATGATGAAAGCGTTTCTTCTTTTTATAGGTCACCATGTCTCGGTGGGAAACGGCCGATGCGTTAAAAAAATCACTATTTTACACATAAAATTTCACTCTCCTTCGTCGTTAACATAGACACTTTTTTATTTGAATGTTCAAAGAAAAGGGTTTTTGGAACTTACCGGAGCCATTATTTTAACTTCTTGCCGCACTAGTTACCATAAACCAGCGCTGAAAAGTTGAAGCCGATCCGACGATGCTTTCTTGTATTATGAGGAAAATGAAAAGTATGAGTTGGATGGGGAAAAAAAAACAGGCAATCACTTCAAGGTCCCCATAAGGAGATACCTGAAAAATATAGGGGAATAATTACTGGAAAGTGAACACCACTACAATCTGCTCCTGTAGCTACATATAGATAAAAATAAATTATCTGTAATCACACAAACATAAATAGACACCACGCTTCTTGTAGATGAATGGTTCAGAGAACCGACAAGTTGATCAATTAAACACATGTGCAACACTTGGGTATCTTTAATAAGGAAACGTTTCGCCACACAGTGGCTTCATCAGTCCAGTACAAAGGAGAATGGTGGAGACCAGGACGAGTTTGGGGTAATCAGTCCCTCAGCCTGGAGTCGATGTGTTCAGTCCATCAATCTTGTAGAATGTACATTCTACAAGATTGATGGACTGAACACATCGACTCCTAGCTGAGGGACTCATTACCTCAAACTCCTCCTCTCTTTTCACCTTCCTGCTTTGTATTGGACTGATGAAACCACTGTGTGGCGAAACGTTTCCTCAACCCTTTCGGGGTTTTTGACGTACTAGTATGCATGAATTCTAGCGCCGTCAAATCTAGTGAGAGATAGCTGGTAGGCCTACATATGAAAGAATGGATATATGTGGTCAGTGTGCGCAGTATAAAAAAAATTCTGCAGCATACAGTGCGTAATGAGAAAAAAAACTTTGACCGTGTTTTTGGATTAAAACAGCGACTTTGCACTGTATTTTCGTATGGTATTTATTGTTGTATTCTAGTTTTTCTGGTCTCGTTTTATAGAATGGAAGACATATTGCAGACAGTGACATGATTTTGACTGATTTTACAAAGAAAAGTACCTTGAAATTGAGCTCAAAGTAGCAGAATTGTTCGATTTTTACCAAAGATCAAAAGTAAACAAATCATGCTAAGCGTCCAATACACGTCAAATGGCTAGTCTTATATTCTCTCACAAGTGCGCTGATATTATTTATGCTATTTTTACACTAATGCAGTAGCCTGCATAACAGTAAATCTTCTATTTTTTTGTGAGAATAAAAATTCAAATTGGAAAGCAAAAGAAATGTAAGAGGGGCCTGGGGACGTGACTAATGAACAGAGGAAATATTATTTTAGTGCGGGGAATGTCTTTCTTGTTTATTCTGGACTCTATTCAGAAATTGGCATCTTTTGAAATTTGTGTGAAATTGGCAAAATTGCTAAATTCTGACCACTGTACTGGATAGTAAAAATCGGTAAATGGGTGGTTCCTTGTACTCATTCGATTGAAAAAAATGGAGTTCCAGCGACATAGTTATGATTTTTGTCGACTAGTACACTGCAATTGGCCGAAAATAGGGTTCAAAGTGGGCAAAATCGCCGATGCGTAAACATCGTCGAGACCGCTAACTTCGCGAAAGCATATTTCCGTAAGTTTTCCATCAAATTTCATGCTTTTGGTGTCATTATGATCGGGAAAAGATTCTCTATCTTTTCATAAGATTTTTTTTTTTTTTTTTTTTTTAAATTTGGCCGACCCTGAGAACAAGTCTCTGAGAGGACCTGCCGACCCCCATATGTTTCCATCTTGCATTACTCCAGCCCCTCGCCGGTGAATACATGCAAAAGGAACAGTGCAGAGTGCAGTTTAGGTTTATATTTATTTAAAAGTTTGCTTTCAAAATCAGCAGCAAATCTGAAGAGATGTTCACAAATTACCTCAAGAACACTAATGTATATTGTCTCTAATAATTCAACAAGAAAAATCAAGTACACTCGTGTGCATCTATGTATTCTCAAACATATGCGTGAATACGGTATATATTTAGAAGAGTTTTAGGAAAGTGAGACATAATCAGAAGGTGGAAAGTGGAAAAAGTTGCGAGGATGGATGGAAATAAAACAAAGAATCTGAATAGTGAGCGTAAAATTCTTAGGGATAGTTCGTGTAACTAGGTATCTTTGAAGGGCAGACTTTAGATTTTTTTCCTCTTTAGGTATCCCTGAACGGATACCTTTAAGAGGTTGCTTGATTTTCTTTTCTTTTCCTTTTTCCTCTAATTTTTCAAATGTTCTTTCGATCATAACTCGAAAATACTTTATTAAATAGTCTTCAAATTTTCAGCATTTGTGTACGGTAACGAGAACCGAATTCTATGAACAATGAACACGTTCATCTGACTCATGACCAAAGTTATTGAATCAATTCCCAGCATTCTGAAATAATTCAACCAGATTCCCAAATTTTCAGTGCTGTAGCTTCCAACGCTGAAAAAAGGAGCCAAAAAATTTGACTTGAGAGAAGAGTGAGATTCAGACGTGTGGGCCCAGACTTGGCTATTTTATGTGTAAAATAGCATGATTTTTTAACCCCATAGTTAATGGCTGATGCATCTTTTCGGACCACTTCAGATAGACTACCTATTAAATGGCTGATGCATCTTAGTGTTAGGATAGTATATTGTTTGAGAGGTGAAAGAGTAACTTAGGAATGACGCTTCCGATCGATTTTAAGTTTTCACCTCTGGTGTTTTACTCTCCTAATTGTGGAGACAGGGGGGTCGAGTCATAGCTCACGCTGTCAAGAGTTCAGATTCACGCTTCTTTTGGATGCCATAATTACCAGATTGCTAAATTTATCTAATAAATAGTGACATTCATATTTTATTCGATAATTAAATAATGCTTCTTCCAACTGGCTTTAAAACATTAATAACGATGCATGATATAGAATAATAATAATATAATGTCTTTATTTACTATAAGTACATGTACAAGGCATACAGGCCATAGCTGATATCAATGACATACTACTATATAGAAAGCCGCTTGTTATGCAGAGCATTTCGGGCAAATTAGATCAGTTTTGTAGCAGGATGCGACCCACACCAGTCCACTAACACCCAGGTACCCATTTACTGATGGGTGAACATAGACAACAGGTGTAAAGAAACAAGCCCAATGTTTCTGCCCTGGCTGGGGATCGAACCCAGCGAGAGTTTTAACCACCAGGCTACCTGAGCCATAAGTTTAGTCCGAGTAGCTGCAAGTTTGCAATTTTACAGAAAGGGTTAGAAAACTTGGGATCTTTGAAATCACATCAATTACTGGAAAATGTCATTTTTGATCGGCTTCAAGCTGAGAAAATTCCAATTTGCCAAATTTACTAAGTAAACTGTTTTAGATATCATAACTATAGAATGTCTTTTCTGGTCGTTGTCAAACATTTAGGCACAAAGAACTGAGGTTACCGTGAGTTTAGTAAAGAAGAGAACTTATTAACTGAGCTCGTGAATAGTTATTTTAAATAAGGCAGAAAGAGGACAAGAGACAGTGGCACAATAACAGTGCAATAGAATATACCTGAAAAGATTACGAAAGAATTGTTATCAAAAGAGTGAGGTACTGTATGAGACAGACATAGTCAGATGTATTTCAATAGTTGCTCGATCCGGAAATTGTATTCCGGTATTCCATAAATCCAGCACATAACTCCTAGCACAAAATCCCCAACATTTTCCAGCACCTGTACAGTTCCGGGCAAACAACTCCAGGTACCCAACCTCCAGCACCCAACCAACCAGTACACAACCCTCAGCCACCAACATCCCATCTGTGGAAGAATTTGCTCTCAAATAGGAAAGAAGGTAAAGGGGGTGATGCGTCCAGACGAAGAGAGGAAAGACAGCATTAAGTACCACGCAAGGCGATCTGGCCAGTGAACCCTCGGTTCACACCTAAGGACCAAAATGACGAATTATATTACATATGATAACTCATGTCTTTAGTTTACTAATCAGGAATAATTAAGGTTAAAACAGGGGTGTCCTCTGAATTAGGAATTATTAACATTTAAGACGTGTGTGTGTCACGGTCATTGTTGGTACTTGTGCAAAAAAAAATCTGTTATTGTTAAGTGATTTCCTTGTGTAGCGTGGAGATGCCCGGGGCGGGAGATACGAGGAGCACTCGCTTAAACTCTCTTCTGTGGTGCTTCACCACGATAACTTAACAAAAATTTAAAAAAATGACGCGAATAAGTGATGGTCAGACAGCGCTTCAGGAGAATTATGAGCAAAGTTCGCTCATGTACAACACCGAAATAGACGAAATATTGTGTAATTTAGTGATTCTAAACTGCCAGACTTTGAACGGTAAGCTAATCTCCTCAGTGCCAATTAATTAGGGCAGTGAGAGCATTTCCAACAGTTGGCTAGATCAGACGACTCCCTTTAGGAGCCCAGTATACAACAGGTTTGGTTTCCGTGTGTATGTAAATAATTACGCAAAGTTAAACAACTGTATAAAGTGTCATATAAAA
>NW_027197612.1:50000-58096 GCF_038502225.1 Cherax quadricarinatus | reverse complement strand
TGAGACAGAAAGACTGCCCCTTTCACCGCTGTTTCACTCTGAGGCAGAAAGACTGCCCCCTTTCACTGCTGTTTCACTCTTCTCTGAGGCAGTAAGACTGTACCTTTCACTGCTGTTTCACTCTTCTCTGAGGCAGAAAGACTGTACCTTTCACTGCTGTTTCACTCTTCTCTGAGGCAGAAAGACTGTACCTTTCACTGCTGTTTCACTCTTCTCTGAGGCAGAAAGACTGCCCCTTTCACCGCTGTTTCACTCTGAGATTTTAAGAACATAAGAACATAAGAACGAAGGAACACTGCAGAAGGCCTACTGGCCCATGCGAGGCAGGTCCAAGTCTCCTACCGGCTTAAGCCAATGCACCCAACCTAGTCAGGTCAGGTCACATTGACTTAAGGGAGGAACACGGCAACCGACCTGGTAGCACAAGCTATCAGGTCTAACTCACACCCACCCACATCCACTCATGTATTTATCCAACCTATTTTTAAAGCTACACAACGTTCTGGCCTCTATAACGGTACTTGGGAGTTTGTTCCACTCATCCACAACTCTATTACCAAACCAGTACTTTCCTATATCCTTCCTGAATCTGAATTTTTCCAACTTAAAACCATTGCTGCGAGTCCTGTCTAGGCTAGATATTTTCAGCACACTATTTACATCCCCTTTATTTATTCCTGTCTTCCATTTATACACCTCAATCATATCCCCCCTAATTCTACGTCTTTCTAGAGAGTGCAGATTCAGGGCCCTTAGTCTATCCTCATAGGGAAGGTTTCTGATACATGGGATCAACTTTGTCATCCTCCTTTGTACATTTTCCAGAGAATTTATATCCATTCTGTAATAAGGTGACCAAAACTGTGCAGCATAATCTAAATGAGGCCTAACCAAGGATGTATAGAGTTGAAGAACAACCTGAGGACTCCTATTATTTATGCTTCTTGATATGAAGCCAAGGATTCTATTAGCTTTATTGCGAACACTTATGCACTGTTGTCTTGGTTTCAGATTACTGCTAACCAGAACTCCTAAATCTTTTTCGCAATCCGTAATATTAAGATCTACATTATTTAGTTTATATGTGGCATGGTTATTGTCCTGTCCAACATTTAGAACTTTGCATTTGTCTATATTAAACTGCATCTGCCACTTCTCCGACCACTGCATCAGTCTATTCAAATCTTCCTGGAGTGCTCGAATGTCCTCGTCAGAATGAATTCGACGGCCTATTTTGGTGTCATCGGCAAACTTGCCGATGTCGCTCTTTATGCCCTCATCTATGTCGTTTATGTAGATTGTGAACAGCAGGGGGCCCAACACTGACCCCTGTGGAACACCGCTCGTGACACTTCCCCACTCTGATTTCTCCCCATTTATGCAAACTCTCTGCTGCCTATTTGTCAACCATGCCTCTATCCAGGAAAAAATTTCTCCTCCTATTCCATGTGCTTTAATTTTCCTCAATAGTCTCTGATGTGGGACCCTGTCAAAAGCCTTACTGAAGTCCATATACACAATATCATATTCATTACCATGATCTACCTCCTCAAATACCTTAGTGAAAAAAGTTAATAAATTCGTAAGGCAGGAACGCCCCTTTGTAAAACCATGCTGAGATTCGTTGATTAATTTATGCTTTTCAAGGTGGCTACGAACTGCCTCGGCAATTATTGATTCCATAAATTTTCCCACTATGGAGGTTAGGCTTATTGGTCTATAGTTCGAAGCTAAGGACCTGTCACCTGTTTTGAAAATAGGTATCACATTTGCCATTTTCCACTTATCTGGCACCATGCCAGTTTGTAGTGATATGTTGAAAAGATTAGCCAAAGGTGTGCTAAGCTCCTCTTTACATTCCTTTAGAACCCTTGCATACAGTTCATCAGGGCCTGGGGATTTGTTAGGTTTTAATTTATCTATTTGCCTAAGGACCATGTCACTTGTGACCCTAATAGTGCACAGTTTATTATCGTCCTGTTCTACATAATTTATCATTACTGGAATATCGCTGGTATCCTCCTGTGTAAAAACTGAGAGGAAGTATGTGTTAAAAATTCTACACATTTCCTTATCACTGTCAGTGAGCTGACCCGAGGAACTTTTGAGTGGGCCTATCTTGTCCCTGATCTTACTTCTGTATACCTGAAAGAATCCTTTTGGGTTAGTCTTCGATTCTCTTGCAACTTTAACCTCATAATCTCTTTTTGCTTTTCTAATTCCCTTTTTTATTTCTCTCTTTAACTGAATATATCGATTTCTCAATTGCCCCTCTCCTCTTTTGATTTGCCTATATATGCCTATATCCTGGATCGTATCAAGAAAGTCACCTGACTCTAAATTTCCTGTCAAATTGCTCCAGTCAATCTGTCTATAGTTGAAATCTCCCATTAGCACAACATTGAAAAACGCATGCTTGAAAAACGCATGGATTAAGGCGTCATATATATATATATATATATATATATATATATATATATATATATATATATATATATATATATATATATATATATATATATATATATATATATATATATATATATATATATATATATATATGTAGTTTGGCGTGTTGAGTAATCCATCATAGTCAGGTGTCAAGTTGACATCGTGGTGTAAAAACAAAAATTGAAAAATTTTTACCCGGTCAGGAACTAGCTAGGTCGCCTCCCTTTACTAGGTGATCCTTGAAGCTGTTAGGATGGTGTTATGACATAACTAACAGCCACGACTGGAGATATTGCACCCGTCTCTTCTGCAGTGCTCTCACTGCTGAGTTAGAGACAGCCTGAGGTGATGGTGGTGCTGTCAGCTAGCACAGAGTTTGTTGTGGGCAGCTGCTAAGGGTTTATGTTCGTCTGTTGTTATTTTCTGGGAGTCGACGCCGACTTAATAAAATTTAAGTGGACGTGTGATGTGTATGTTGGTGTGTGGGTAAAGTGTCTCAAAGCTACTGGGACTCGCCTCGGCGCTACTGGGACTCGCCTCGGCGCTACTGGGACTCGCCTCGGCGCTACTGGGACTGGCCTCGGCGCTACTGGGACTCGCCTCGGCGCTACTGGGACTGGCCTCGGCGCTACTGGGACTCGCCTCGGCGCTACTGGGACTCGCCTCGGCGCTACTGGGACTCGCCTCGGCGCTACTGGGACTCGCCTCGGCGCTACTGGGACTCGCCTCGGCGCTACTGGGACTCGCCTCGGCGCTACTGGGATTCGCCTAGGCGCTACTGGGATTCGCCTAGGCGCTACTGGGACTCGTCTCGGCGCTACTGGGACTCGCCTCGGCGCTACTGGGACTCGCCTAGGCGCTACTGGGATTCGCCTAGGCGCTACTGGGATTCGCCTAGGCGCTACTGGGACTCGCCTCGGCGCTACTGGGACTCGCCTCGGCGCTACTGGGACTCGCCTAGGCGCTACTGGGATTCGCCTAGGCGCTACTGGGACTCGCCTCGGCGCTACTGGGACTCGCCTAGGCGCTACTGGGACTCGCCTTAACACTACTGGGACTCGCCTCGGCGCTACTGGGACTCGCCTAGGCGCTACTGGGATTCGCCTAGGCGCTACTGGGACTCGCCTCGGCGCTACTGGGACTCGCCTAGGCGCTACTGGGACTCGCCTTAACACTACTGGGACTCGCCTCGGCGCTACTGGGACTCGCCTCGGCGCTACTGGGACTCGCCTCGGCGCTACTGGGACTCGCCTAGGCGCTACTGGGACTCGCCTAGGCGCTACTGGGACTCGCCTTAACACTACTGGGACTCGCCTTAACCCTACTGGGACTCGCCTCGGCGCTACTTGGACTCTCCTTAACACTACTGGGACTCGCCTTAACACTACTGGGACTCGCCTCGGCGCTACTGGGACTCGCCTAGGCGCTACTGGGATTCGCCTAGGCGCTACTGGGACTCGCCTCGGCGCTACTGGGACTCGCCTCGGCGCTACTGGGATTCGCCTAGGCGCTACTGGGATTCGCCTAGGCGCTACTGGGACTCGTCTCGGCGCTACTGGGACTCGCCTCGGCGCTACTGGGACTCGCCTAGGCGCTACTGGGATTCGCCTAGGCGCTACTGGGATTCGCCTAGGCGCTACTGGGACTCGCCTCGGCGCTACTGGGACTCGCCTCGGCGCTACTGGGACTCGCCTAGGCGCTACTGGGATTCGCCTAGGCGCTACTGGGACTCGCCTCGGCGCTACTGGGACTCGCCTAGGCGCTACTGGGACTCGCCTTAACACTACTGGGACTCGCCTCGGCGCTACTGGGACTCGCCTAGGCGCTACTGGGATTCGCCTAGGCGCTACTGGGACTCGCCTCGGCGCTACTGGGACTCGCCTAGGCGCTACTGGGACTCGCCTTAACACTACTGGGACTCGCCTCGGCGCTACTGGGACTCGCCTCGGCGCTACTGGGACTCGCCTCGGCGCTACTGGGACTCGCCTAGGCGCTACTGGGACTCGCCTAGGCGCTACTGGGACTCGCCTTAACACTACTGGGACTCGCCTTAACACTACTGGGACTCGCCTCGGCGCTACTTGGACTCTCCTTAACACTACTGGGACTCGCCTTAACACTACTGGGACTCGCCTCAACACTGCTGGGACTCGCCTCAACACTACTGGGACTCGCCTCAACACTACTGAAACTCGCCTCAACACTACTGGGACTCGCCTCAACACTACTGAAACTCGCCTCAACACTACTGGGACTCGCCTCAACACTACTGAAACTCGCCTCAACACTACTGGGACTCGCCTCAACACTACTGGGACTCGCCTCAACACTACTGGGACTCGCCTCAACACTACTGAAACTCGCCTCAACACTGAAACTCGCCCCAGCACTACTGGGACTCGCCTCAACACTACTGGGACTCGCCTCAACACTACTGGGACTCGCCTCAACACTACTGGGACTCCCCTCAACACTACTGGGACTTGCCTCAACACTACTGGGACTCGCCTCAACACTACTGGGACTCGCCTCAACGCTACTGGGACTCGCCTCAACGCTACTGGGACTCGCCTCAACGCTACTGGGACTCGCCTCAACGCTACTGGGACTCGCCTCAACACTACTGGGACTCGCCTCAACGCTACTGGGACTCGCCTCAACACTACTGGGACTCGCCTCAACACTACTGGGACTCGCCTCAACGTTACTGGGACTCCCTCAGCACTACTGGGACTCGCCTCAACGCTACTGGGACTCGCCTCAGCACTACTGGGACTCGCCTCAACACTACTGGGACTCGCCTCAACACTTCTGGGACTCGCCTCAACACTACTGGGACTCGCCTCAACGCTACTGGGACTCGACTCAACACTACTGGGACTCGCCTCAACACTTCTGGGACTCGCCTCAGCACTACTGGGACTCGCCTCAACACTACTGGGACTCGCCTCAACACTTCTGGGACTCGCCTCAACACTACTGGGACTCGCCTCAGCACTACTGGGACTCGCCTCAACGCTACTGGGACTCGCCTCAGCACTACTGGGACTCGCCTTAACACTACTTGGACTCGCCTCAACGCTACTGGGACTCGTCTCAACACTACTGGGACTCGCCTCAACACTACTGGGACTCGCCTCAACACTACTGGGACTCGCCTCAACACTTCTGGGACTCGCCTCAACACTACTGGGACTCGCCTCAACGCTACTGGGACTCGCCTCAACACTACTGGGACTCGCCTCAACACTACTGGGACTCGCCTCAACGCTACTGGGACTCGCCTCAACGCTACTGGGACTCGCCTCAACACTACTGGGACTCGCCTCAACACTACTGGGACTCCCCTCAACACTACTGGGACTCGCCTCAACGCTTCTGGGACTCGCCTCAACACTACTGGGACTCGCCTCAACACTACTGGGACTCGCCTCAACACTACTGGGACTCGCCTCAACACTACTGGGACTCGCCTCAACACTACTGGGACTCGCCTCAACACTACTGGGACTCGCCTCAACGCTACTGGGACTCGCCTCAACACTACTGGGACTCGCCTCAACGCTACTGGGACTCGCCTCAACACTACTGGGACTCGCCTCAACACTACTGGGACTCGACTCAACACTACTGGGACTCGCCTCAACACTTCTGGGACTCGCCTCAACACTACTGGGACTCGCCTCAACGCTACTGGGACTCGCCTCAACACTACTGGGACTCGCCTCAACACTACTGGGACTCGCCTCAACACTACTGGGACTCGCCTCAACACTACTGGGACTCGCCTCAACACTTCTGGGACTCGCCTCAACACTACTGGGACTCGCCTCAACGCTACTGGGACTCGCCTCAACACTACTGGGACTCGCCTCAACACTACTGGGACTCGCCTCAACACTACTGGGACTCGCCTCAACACTACTGGGACTCGCCTCAACGCTACTGGTACTCGACTCCACACTACTTGGACTCGACTCAACACTACTGGGACTCGCGTCAACACTACTGGGACTCGCGTCAACACTACTGGGACTCGCGTCAACACTACTGGGACTCGCCTCAACACTACTGGGACTCTCCTCAACACTACTGGGACTCGCCTCAACACTTCTGGGACTCGCCTCAACACTACTGGGACTCGCCTCAACACTACTGGGACTCGCCTCAACACTACTGGGACTCGCCTCAACACTACTGGGACTCGCCTCAACACTTCTGGGACTCGCCTCAACACTACTGGGACTCGCCTCAACACTACTGGGACTCGTCACCTACCGAATTGAATTTTCTACCTCTCTTTATTAACTTTACTGCCATATCGTGCAATAGGTCGTTAGAGTATTACCTCTCATGTGTGAGTGTGTATATATAACCTGCTTCACGGGTCCTCAACCTTCCTATATAAATGGGCAGACTTTGATGGCCACAAGTGTGATAATTGTCACATGTGTAACGAGGATCACTCGGTTTGGTTGGTGCTCTACTGTGTGCAACTCAGTGGGGGCCCTGCATTTTTGGGCCCCTGCATTTTTGGGGCCCTGCTTTTTGGGCCAATGCATTTTTGGGGCCCTGCATTTTTGGGGCCCTGCATTTTTGGGGTCCTGCATTTTTGGGGCCCTGCATTTTTGGGGCCCTACATTTTTGGGGCCCTACATTTTTGGGGCCCTGAAGACTGAACTGTCATGGGGTAACCATGGTAACCAGCAACGGCTACTATATATAATACTTTTATTATCTTTTAATTTTCATTGTAACTATTATTTTTGTATTGAATTACACTATGAAGCCTGGTCACAGACCGGGCCACGGGGGCGGTGACCCCCGGAACTCCTCTCCAGGCATACTATATTATTATTTTTTTTTTGGAACCCTTTCTCATACAATAGACCCAAAATTTTTATTCACTGTGGACTAAAGTCGCCCCTGGGCCCCTGGGCCCCTCCGGGTTTAGGGGTCCTGGAGCTTGAGCTTCATTAGTGTTACAGTAGATCCGTCCCAGGTGTTACATGAGTCACGTCAGTTCTGTTTACCACAAACATCATCAGTGTATTGCAAGACATGACTACAGGACGATATTGCAGGGGTGAGGTACAGAGGTAACCACAGGCAGGGTTTATATAGTGGCAGGGGTAAAGCTTACAAGTGGCATTTAGGCTTTTCTTTGCAAAGCTCTGCAAAGCATTGCAGTAGGCCTACTGGCCCATGCTAGGCAGGCCTTTCTCTGTGTTTACCTGGAGTTTACCTGGAGAGGGTTTCAGGGGGTCAACGCCCCCCTTGGGCCGGTCTGAGACCAGGCCTCATTTCACCACATGTCTTTTCTCTCTCATTTCTAATCACAGATATATACACCGAGAGATGTGTCTCTCGGTATATATATATATATATATATATATATATATATATATATATATATATATATATATATATATATATATACACTGAGTGTATTTTCATGGGTGAACGTGTGACTTGCAGCATTAATGACCATCGTGTAGTAGATAGGATTTAAACTCAGTTCACCTATTTTAACTAAGACAGTCAGATGATAAACTATTTCTGTTAGACCGTCAACAGGTAACTTAATGGAAAACTGTTACAACAGAACAATCATCAACACTAAACTGTTACAACAGTACAGTTAC
>NW_027197612.1:5000-45000 GCF_038502225.1 Cherax quadricarinatus | reverse complement strand
TCAGAGTACAGGTACTGTACTTCCCACCTCCAGGACTGTAACATCCTCACCCATCCTTCAGAGTACAGGTACTGTACTTCCCACCTCCAGGACTGTAACATCCTCACCCATCCTTCAGAGTACAGGTACTGTACTTCCCACCTCCAGGACTGTAACATCCTCACCCATCCTTCAGAGTACAGATACTGTACTTCCCACCTCCAGGACTGTAACATCCTCACTCATCCTTCAGAGTACAGATACTGTACTTCCCACCTCCAGGACTGTAACATCCTCACCCATCCTTCAGAGTACAGGTACTGTACTTCCCACCTCCAGGACTGTAACATCCTCACCCATCCTTCAGAGTACAGGTACTGTACTTCCCACCTCCAGGACTGTAACATCCTCACCCATCCTTCAGAGTACAGGTACTGTACTTCCCACCTCCAGGACTGTAACATCCTCACCCATCCTTCAGAGTACAGGTACTGTACTTCCCACCTCCAGGACTGTAACATCCTCACCCATCCTTCAGAGTACAGGTACTGTACTTCCCACCTCCAGGACTGTAACATCCTCACCCATCCTTCAGAGTACAGGTACTGTACTTCCCACCTCCAGGACTGTAACATCCTCACCCATCCTTCAGAGTACAGGTACTGTACTTCCCACCTCCAGGACTGTAACATCCTCACCCATCCTTCAGAGTACAGGTACTGTACTTCCCACCTCCAGGACTGTAACATCCTCACCCATCCTTCAGAGTACAGGTACTGTACTTCCCACCTCCAGGACTGTAACATCCTCACCCATCCTTCAGAGTACAGATACTGTACTTCCCACCTCCAGGACTGTAACATCCTCACCCATCCTTCAGAGTACAGGTACTGTACTTCCCCTCTCCAGGACTGTAACATTCTTACCCATCCGTCAGAGTACAGGTACTGTACTTCACACCTCCAGGACTGAAACATCCTCACCTATCCTTCAGAGTACAGGCACTGTACTTCCCACCTGTATCCTCACCCATCCTTCAGAGTACTGTACTACCCACCTCCAGAACTGGAACATCTTCACCCATCCTTCAGAGTACAGGCACTGTACTACCCACCTCCAGGACTGTAACATCCTCACTCATCCTTCAGAGTACAGGTACTGTACTTCCCACCTCCAGGACTGTAACATCCTCACCCATCCTTCAGAGTACAGGTACTCTACTTCCCACCTCCAGGACTGTAACATCCTCCCATCCTTCAGAGTACAGGACTGTACTTCCCACCTCCATGTAACATCCTCACCCATCCTTCAGAGTACAGGTACTGTACTTCCCACCTCCAGGACTGTAACATCCTCACCCATCCTTCAGAGTACAGATACTGTACTTCCCACCTCCAGGACTGTAACATCCTCACCCATCCTTCAGAGTACAGGTACTGTACTACCCACCTCCAGGACTGTAACATCCTCACCCATCCTTCAGAGTACAGGTACTGTACTTCCCACCTCCAGGACTGTAACATCCTCACTCATCCTTCAGAGTGCAGGCACTGTACTTCCCACCTCCAGGACTGTAACATCCTCACCCATCCTTCAGAGTACAGGCACTGTACTTCCCACAGGACTGTAACATCTCACCCATCCTTCAGAGTACAGGTACTGTACTTCCCACCTCCAGGACTGTAACATCCTCACCCATCCTTCAGAGTACAGGTACTGTACTTCCCACCTCCAGGACTGTAACATCCTCACCCATCCTTCAGAGTGCCCCTAGCACTCAAAGACCTCCATTACCTCCTCCCCTTCAACCCTTTTTGGGATGGCCCTTACTCCTCCTTCTCTGCATACTTAAATTATACACAGTCATCAAATTCTGCTTTATCTTCTCTAAATGCCCACAAAACACCTCAACAACCCTTAAGCAAATCTCCAAATTCTCTGCGTAATATTCACACCACACACTGCCCTCAGACACGACATCTCCACTGCAATATTCACAACCCTTGTTTCACACCTATGTGAGAGTGTTCGTACCACTATATATATATATATATATATATATATATATATATATATATATATATATATATATATATATATATATATATTTATGAATTGTGAAGCAGGTGGTTGAAGATACCTGTGACACAGGATGTACTTTTCAGGAAGCAAAGAGAGAAGAGGAGGTCATAGCGTAGAGGAGACAAGATGAAGCAGATGTGAAGAACAGAAGGACAAGAGTGAACAGGAAGGGACAAGAGTGAACAGGAAGGGACAAGAGTGAACAGGGAGGGACAAGAGTGAACAGGGAGGGACAAGAGTGAACAGGGAGGGACAAGAGTGAACAGGAAGGGACAAGAGTGAACAGGGAGGGACAAGAGTGAACAGGGAGGGACAAGAGTGAACAGGGAGGGACAAAAGTGAACAGGAAAGGCAAGAGTGAACACATCAAGTGATAACAGCTCTTGTCATACAAATAAACAGAAGTAGGATTACAGCTCCTGGCCTATAAATCCAACTGTTGACAACACTACTTGCCGTCAACACACAAAACACTGCACTACCATCTTATTAAAACAACGCGGTACACCCGTATGGGTCACTGATCACAGCTGAAGGATCGATCCTCCGTCCACTGATCACTACATCCATAGAATTTTCACCCTAGTTGTTTTAACCAAGTTTTTTTGGTAGATTTTTTTGTGTTTTTAATTCCCTGGGAAGAGCACAAAACAAACCTTTGCATTTACGGAATATATGTAAAAAAACGAAAAAAAAAAAAAATTTTTACAAGGCCTCAAGCCGCATTTTAACTGTAAATTTTTTTCACTTACAAAAAATTGCAGTTTTTTTTAAAAATATGTAAACACAAGTGATGGGTTTAATTTAATTGATAAAACAACGTAATATATTTGTCCGCGTTGTTGCATATATATGAAAAATATTCCTGGCAGTTGTTGCCTGGTTTATATTGCAGTTGCAAGTTGCAGTCTTGATCAACATTGTCTCTCTCTGGGGTTGAATACCAGCCGCCACTTCTTTGATCTTGGTAGCGCACTTACCTCACACGCTGAGGTCCGTGGTTCGATCCCCGGTAGGGGTGGGAACATTAGGACGTGTTTTCTTAAGACACCTGCTGTCCCTGTTCACCTAGTAGTAAGTAGGTACCTGGGTGTTAGTCACCTTGCACCTGCTGTCCCTGTTCATCTAGCAGTAAGTAGGTACCATGGTGTTAGTCACCTTGCACCTGCTGTCACTGTTCACCTAGTAGTAAGTAGGTACCTGGGTGTTAGTCACCTTGCACCTGCTGTCACTGTTCACCTAGTAGTAAGTAGGTACCTGGGTGTTAGTCACCTTGCACCTGCTGTCACTGTTCACCTAGCAGTAAGTAGGTACCTGGGTGTTAGTCACCTTGCACTTGCTGTCACTGTTCACCTAGCAGTAAGTAGGTACCTGGGTGTTAGTCACCTTGCACCTGCTGTCCCTGTTCATCTAGCAGTAAGTAGGTACCTGGGTGTTAGTCACCTTGCACCTGCTGTCACTGTTCACCTAGTAGTAAGTAGGTACCTGGGTGTTAGTCACCTTGCACCTGCTGTCACTGTTCACCTAGTAGTAAGTAGGTACCTGGGTGTTAGTCACCTTGCACCTGCTGTCACTGTTCACCTAGCAGTAAGTAGTTACCTGGGTGTTAGTCACCTTGCACCTGTTAGTCACCTTTCACCGGTTTTAATAACCGATTAGGAACAATAGTAGTGTGGCCACTGCTGTGACCACACTACTGTTGTGGCCACACTACTGTTGTGGCCACACTACTGTTGTGACCACACTACTGTTGTGGCCACACTACTGCTGTGACCACACTACTGTTGTGACCACACTACTGTTGTGGCCACACTACTACTGTTGCCACACTACTGTTGTGGCCACACTACTGCTGTGACCACACTACTGTTGTGACCACACTACTGTTGTCGTCACACTACTGTTGTGGCCACACGACTGTTGTGGCCACACTACTGTTGTGACCACACTACTGTTGTAACCACACTACTGTTGTGGCCACACTACTGCTGTGGCCACACTACTGTTGTGGCCACACTACTGCTGTGGCCACACTACTGTTGTGACCACACTACTGTTGTAACCACACTACTGTTGTGGCCACACTACTGTTGTGACCACACTACTGTTGTGGCCACACTACTGTTGTGACCACACTACTGTTGTGACCACACTACTGTTGTGACTACACTACTGTTGTGACCACACTACTGTTGTGACCACACTACTGTTGTGGCCACACTACTGTTGTGACCACACTACTGTTGTAACCACACTACTGTTGTGGCCACACTACTGTTTTGACCACACTACTGTTGTGACCACACTACTGTTGTGGCCACACTACTACTGTGGCCACAGGAGTAGTGTGGCCACAGTAGGTCATTAAGGCTGCACGTCACCCAAGGAAGTAGAGTGTAGCTCCCGGTCCTCCCACGAACACTCCACCACTAGCATAAATTCTCTTTCATTTTCTTCTGTAGCTGATAGCATGAAGATTTCCTCGTCTGACAGCAGGAAGAGACGGTATATGCATAGCGTCTGTCAGCACGCCTTGACTGTCATCTACTGGACGATATCAGCTGTCCAGGCTTAATTTCAAGCCACCTCTCGTGAGAAATGGAAATGTGTCTGGGCTCCTGCCATTACTAAGATCTTTATGCCCTCAAATTTTGATTTTTCATGGCGATATAACCTTGCTAGATCACGTTTCCAGCAGGTCAGAGCTGGATGACAGCGGGAAATTTGGATGGATATACGGAGCGTGAATAATTTCACTGGAATGATTGGTGGCGTTCAAGTTGAGATATTTGTGTGAGTTACCCCTTAGTCTTTACTCTTAGTTACGGTTTGTGTGAGTTACCCCTTAGTCTTTACTCTTAGTTACGGTTTGTGTGAGTTACCCCTTTGTGTTTACTCTTAGTTACGGTTTGTGTGAGTTACCCCTTAGTGTTTACTCTTAGTTACGGTTTGTGTGAGTTACCCCTTAGCGTTTACTCTTAGTTACGGTTTGTGTGAGTTACCCCTTTGTGTTTACACTTAGGTAAGGTTTGTGTGAGTTACCCCTTAGTGTTTACACTTAGGTAAGGTTTATGTGAGTTACCCCTTAATGTTTACACTTAGGTAAGGTTTGTGTGAGTTACCCCTTAATGTTTACACTTAGGTAAGGTTTGTGTGAGTTACCCCTTTGTGTTTACACTTAGGTAAGGTTTGTGTGAGTTACCCCTTAGTGTTTACACTTAGGTAAGGTTTATGTGAGTTACCCCTTAATGTTTACACTTAGGTAAGGTTTGTGTGAGTTACCCCTTAATGTTTACACTTAGGTAAGGTTTGTGTGAGTTACCCCTTTGTGTTTACACTTAGGTAAGGTTTGTGTGAGTTACCCCTTTGTGTTTACACTTAGGTAAGGTTTGTGTGAGTTACCCCTTTGTGTTTACACTTAGGTAAGGTTTGTGTGAGTTACCCCTTAATGTTTACACTTAGGTAAGGTTTGTGTGAGTTACCCCTTTGTGTTTACACTTAGGTAAGGTTTGTGTGAGTTACCCCTTAGTGTTTACACTTAGTTACGGTTTGTGTGAGTTACCCCTTAATGTTTACACTTAGGTAAGGTTTGTGTGAGTTACCCCTTAATGTTTACACTTAGGTAAGGTTTATGTGAGTTACCCCTTAATGTTTACACTTAGGTAAGGTTTGTGTGAGTTACCCCTTAATGTTTACACTTAGGTAAGGTTTGTGTGAGTTACCCCTTTGTGTTTACACTTAGGTAAGGTTTGTGTGAGTTACCCCTTAATGTTTACACTTAGGTAAGGTTTATGTGAGTTACCCCTTTGTGTTTACACTTAGGTAAGGTTTGTGTGAGTTACCCCTTAATGTTTACACTTAGGTAAGGTTTATGTGAGTTACCCCTTAATGTTTACATTTATGTTAAGTTTGTGTGAGTAGCGAGTACTAGTTCTGTGTGGTGGTGATTGTGATGCTAGTTGTGTGTTGTGGTGATTGTGGTGCTAGTTGTTTGTTGTGGTAATTGTGATGCTAATTGTGTGCGGTGGTGATTGTGGTGCTAGTTGTTTGTTGTGATTGTGGTGCTAGTTGTGTGTGGTGGTGATTGTGGTGCTAGTTGTGTGTGGTGGTGATTGTGGTGCTAGTTGTGTGTGGTGCTGTTTACAGCGGCAGTTCTGCTGTTCTCTGCTAGTGGTTCTGGGGACTATCTTCCCCACGGTCTGGTCTCAGAGTAGGCCTATGATACAAAATAAATATTACAGTAAATAGACCTATTAAGAAGCATGTAAAAGACTCAGGATGTAAATATCCTGAACGTAAGTTCAAGTTTGTAAGATATACCTGCCATCTTACTCGGTCTTGAGAGAAAGACAAGGTCAGCCATCCTGGACAAAAGTCACAATACAGTAACTGGAACAATACACAAATAATCAACACACTGGATTAGTGTGACTATATAATGGTCTAAGCCGGTCCGAAACATCGTCATAAGCTCCTTTCTCCTCTGTGCGGAAAACAGAAAAGAAGTCCATTTCGTAGGGATTATTGTTTTACTCCTCTGTAATTAGTGTTTTGGTCATGGTACGACCCTAGTAAGGTATCCCCTGTATCTTATATCCCAGCCCCTTCTACCTCAGCCCGTCGCCTATATTCGTTGATGAAATGTGAAGGGTGGTGTAGTTTGGTGAAGATTTGTTCGGGAAGAGAGCATCCTTCCTGGGGACACTCGCTACTACAGTTGCGGAAAGCTCTCTGGGGGAAAAGAAAAGCTTTTAGTACTGAGGATTGTGGTGTGAGTGTAAGTGGGTAAGAGTGTGTTGCTTTCTGGGTTTCCAATACACACTGAAATGAATTTCGTTGTCAGGGGCTCCCCCTAAGTTTTTGAATGAGGGCTCCACCCCAGAGGACGCCACTGCTGGCGCCGTAACCCCAGTGGACGCCGCTGCTGCAGAGACAAACATAAGGGAAGTGTATCGTTGGTTCCGTCTTCAAGGACGAGTCTGTTTTGGAGTGAGGAGACGGAAGATGATCTTTCTGATTATGATGTCCACATAGTGAAGACAAGTGAGGATAATTGGAACAAAACAATCAATATGTGTCATGTAAAGGTCTTCTAAGTCTACGGTTAAAGGGGGACGCGTATGTAAGCCGAAGGTCTGTTGGAAGAGCCTTCTTGCACGAAGAAATTGAAATTGACGTGTAATTCAGTGGGGTCTACGAAGTCGTTGGCAGAGTTATGTAAATCAAGAGTCGTCAACTTTCCGGTGGAGGAGATCAATGGCTTGTGAAATGGGAATCTTGCTGAAGAAGAATATTACGCCCAGGCTGGAACATTTCTTGATTCTTGTGTTTATGTTGGAGTTAAGAAGGTCTTTTGTATGTGTGATGTGTGCTAGGTTAGGTTAGGTAAGATCTCAGTCATATTACGACCCACCGCTGGAGTTTTGGCCATCTGACGGAGACCTTCCACTGGCTAACAACTCCACCCCTTTAAAAATTTGTTGCACAGAGTTATAAGTAAGCTTGTGAAGGAAGTTACTTATTCTGGAAGAAATTCAGTAAATCTCAGGGGAAATTTTAGGTATTAGTTCGTACAGTATTTGTGTCGTGTCTTATGGAGGAAAGACTGGTGAAGACGCCATCATATTAACTGGTGCGAAAGGTGTTTAAGTGCCACCATCAATGAGTAAATTAAGCATTTTGGACTGGTAATCGCCGGGGATCATGATGACGACACTTCCTCCTATGTCTGCAGGGGTGACGGTGATGACTGATGACACCAGAGTCATCAGTCATCAGTGCCCGGCGAGGAATAACAAAGGGAAAGTGGTGTAATATGTCTTAATAACGTGGGTGTAATCAATCACAAAATACTCACGCTTATGAAAGGGAAATAGAGACGACGTGACGGGCAGTTGTAGAGTCAAAACCATCGTCGAAATCATCGTCAAATCACAGCTTTGACTTAGAATTAGTCCAGAATGGAGCGAAACATCGCCTGAGCCAAGTCCAAAGCTGAGGGACTGATTACTTCATCTTTTCTATATAGCTCTATAATTTCCCAACTATGCCCTTGATTTAGAGTTGATAAAGCCACTGGACGGCGACACGTCTACAATAAACATACCCAGATGTTTGACATATGTCTAATTCTCCCTCATGTCATATACAGTAACACGTCCTACTTACACCCAGCCATTCTCAGCGATAAAAGAACATAAGAACGGAAGGAAGGAGGAACACTGCAGTAGGCCTGTTGGCCCATACTTGGCAGGTCCTTTACAATACCAATCCTCTAACAGAACATTTGCCCAACCCACTTTTAGTACTACTCAGTACTACTTTAGTTTGCTCATGTGCAATCCCACTCAAATCCAACCCTTCTCATTCATGTATTTGTCCAACCTAAACTTGAAACTACCCAAGGTTTTAGCTTCAATAACCCTACTAGGCAGACTGTTCCACTCATCAACTACCCCAGTTCCAAACCAATACTTTCCTATATCCTTTCTAAATCTAATCTTATCTTATATACCTGACTCGACACACTGTTTTTAGTGTCACCCAAAATATTTGTTTAACTAAGGTTAGGCACTAAAGGTCAGGGGGAAGAGAGTGCTGTACGAGCACTGGGGGGAGAGTGCCTGGCACTCTCACCTTGCCAACCAGTTTTATAGTGCAATGCTTTTGTTAAGTCGTCGCCTGGGTTAGGCAGGAAAAGCGTGGAACGGTAGTGTATTGAGTGGTGGATGTTGGGGGACAGTGTGGGTAAAACTTTGGGGTGCTGTGAGGACACTAGTTTGTGGGTATATGGGTATGCTGAAGAATGAGACACTTTTGCCCAGGTTCTATGTTAAGGAATGAGCGAAAATGCGCTGGGAATTACTATTGAATTGCAATGGGATACTGAAAAAAACATGTATCACTCGTGGAACATTTGGGAATCTTTATCTTCAGGAAACGTTTCGCCAGTCATTGTCTTCAGGAAACGTTTCACCAGCCAGTGTCTTCTTCAGAAAACGTTTCGCCACGAGTGACTCCTTCAGTCCTAATGGAAAAGACACCCCTGGCGAAACGTTTTCTTTAATAAGTGCACATATTTCAAGACTGACAGACTGAACACATCGACTCCAGGCTGAGACTGATCTCCTCAGACTTCCCCTCATCTTGAACTGTTATTTCTTGTATTGGACTGAAAAAACCACTGTCGGTTTTCAAAACCATTTTCATCCTGTAAGTTTCGGTATCACATTATAATTTAATAATGATTCACAGCGCATTTTCGCCCATTCATTAACACAGAACCTTGGTGAAAAGTGCACAAATTCACTGGAGTTCTTTATCTGTGCCACGTTTTGATCTAACATTAGGCTGTATTAGGTACACGTTTCTCCTTGCTAAAGCCCAGTGTTGAGCGAAACGTTGTGAAAATAAAGAACACTTTGCATTTACGTTATTTTGGATTCATCTGTAAAAATTTGTATTTGTGGTCACATTGGTGGCCCAGGCTAACCTCCCTATGATGTATAGAAATATAGCTAGTTAGGTGACTCTTATTAGTGCCAGGTGGCCCAGTGGTTAACGCACTGGCCTGGAGTTTTACCACTCAATTTCCATGGGTTTGAACCCCGTCCGTCCCGTGGTTTGTTTACAATGGTGTTGTTAGGATTTTGTGATTCTAGGTGTGCGAGCTTCTCTCCTCACACACTGATTGTCCGTGGTTCGATCCCCGGTACGAGTGGAAACACTGGGCGTGTTTCCTTACACCTGCTGTTCCTGTTCACCTAACAGTTAGTAGGTACCTGGGTGCTAGTCACCTTATGCCTGCTGCCACTGTTCACTTAGCAGTAAGTAGGTACCTGGGTGCTAGTCACCTTATACCTGCTGTCACTGTTCACCTAGCAAGTAAGTAGATACCTGGGTATTAGTGGACTGGTGTGGGTGGCATCCTGGGGAACAAAAGAAATAAGACAGTCCTCGATGACGCACTGACTATTAGGTTATCCTGGGTGGCTAACTCTCCCTACCCCGGGTTATCCAAGGTGGCTAACTCTCCCTACCCCGGGTTATCCAAGTTGGCTAACTCTCCCTACCCCGGGTTATCCAAGGTGGCTCACTGTCCCTACCCCGGGTTATCCTGGGTGGCTAACTCTCCCTACCCCGGGTTATCCAAGATGGCTAACTTCCCCTACCCCGGGTTATCCAAGGTGGCTAACTCTCCCTACCCCGGGCTATCCAAGGTAGCTAACTCTCCCTACCCCGGGTTATCCTGGCTAGCAGAGTTTACTAACAATGATTTAAACAGCAGTCAGACTAACCTCAAAAATTTTCCCCTGAGGGCTGTCTGCTGACGCCAAAACATTTCCCAGCTAAAGCCAGCTTGTAAAGAATTGTGTTGAGACTGCATGCTCCCGGCTGCTCGTGACTGCTACCTTCTGAAAAAAAGTCTTGGCCTTTTTTGGGGAGAAAGTCCCCCCTACTGAGACCGTGAGAGGAGGTGAGTGTACAGAACGACGATCCTAAGTTGACCAAGGTTATTATGGTGGAGGAGAGAGAGAGAGAGAGAGAGAGAGAGAGAGAGAGAGAGAGAGAGAGAGAGAGAGAGAGAGAGAGAGAGAGAGAGAGAGAGAGAAAGAGAGAGTAGGTGTGTTCTCACCTATTTGTGGTTACAGGGGTCGATTTACAGGTCCTGACCCCGCCTCTAGATTAACTCTCTCCTTGATTCAAAACCCTTATCGTACCTCTTCTTAAAGCTATGTATGGATCCTACGTGTATGTGTATGTGGGTGTACTCCACAGACATTACTGAACTAGAGTGCTACGTACTCTAGCACGCACATTGTTGGCCCAGAGTACACTAAGTACTCTAGCACCCACATTGTTGACCCAGAGTACTAAGTACTCTAGCACCCACATTGTTGACCCAGAGTGCTAAGTACTCTAGCACCCACATTGTTGACCCAGAGTACTAAGTACTCTAGCACCCACATTGTTGACCACGAGTACTACGTACTCTAGCACCCACATTGTTGACCCAGAGTACTAAGTACTCTAGCACCCACATTGTTGACCCAGAGTACTAAGTACTCTAGCACCCACATTGTTGACCCAGAGTACTACGTACTCTAGCACCCACATTGTTGACCCAAAGTACTAAGTACTCTAGCACCCACATTGTTGACCCAGAGTGCTAAGTACTCTAGCACCCACATTGTTGACCCAGAGTACTAAGTACTCTAGCACCCACATTGTTGACCCAGAGTACTAAGTACTCTAGCACCCACATTGTTGACCCAGAGTACTACGTACTCTAGCACCCACATTGTTGACCCAAAGTACTAAGTACTCTAGCACCCACATTGTTGACCCAGAGTGCTAAGTATATAAAGGGCTTGTTTGGTAGCTGTAGAGCGGGTAGTTAAATGATATACTTCTTCGGAGGCTTCTTACTTTATTGTTAAGTAGTGGTGGGTTACACAGGCTTGTGTGTTTGTGCCCATGGCCCGGGCAGGGCCATGCCCACGAGAGAGAGATGAGAGTACTTGTGTGTTGAAGCCAGGCCGCTGTGTGAGTGAGAGCGAGGCAAGTCTGGGCATACTGAAGTGGCAAGGCCTATAGGTGGCAGCACTTGAGTGGCGCGAAATATGAACTAAGCTGGCAGACAGCATGGGCTGTCTGTGCAGACAGTACAGGCTGTCTACATACGCTCGGCCACCTACCGCGCGTCGTCCCGACGCGACAATACTGGTAGTAAAAGAAACTCGGTCTCTCTCTCGTAGGACAACAACGCTGCGACCACCGCTGCCACCAATATAAAGGGCTTGTTTGGTAGCTGTAGAGCGGGTAGTTAAATGATATACTTCTTCGGAGGCTTCTTACTTTATTGTTAAGTAGTGGTGGGTTACACAGGCTTGTGTGTTTGTGCCCATGGCCCGGGCAGGGCCATGCCCACGAGAGAGAGATGAGAGTACTTGTGTGTTGAAGCCAGGCCGCTGTGTGAGTGAGAGCGAGGCAAGTCTGGGCATACTGAAGTGGCAAGGCCTATAGGTGGCAGCACTTGAGTGGCGCGAAATATGAACTAAGCTGGCAGACAGCATGGGCTGTCTGTGCAGACAGTACAGGCTGTCTACAAGTACTCTAGCACCCACATTGTTGACCCAGAGTACTAAGTACTCTAGCACCCACATTGTTGACCCAGAGTACTAAGTACTCTAGCATCCACATTGTTGACCCAGAGTACTAAGTACTCTAACACCCACATTGCTGACCCAGAGTACTAAGTACTCTGGCGCCCACATTGTTGACCCAGAGTACTAAGTACTCTAGCACCCACATTGCTGACCCAGAGTACTAAGTACTCTAGCACCCACATTGTTGACCCAGAGTACTAAGTACTCTGGCGCCCACATTGTTGACCCAGAGTACTAAGTACTCTAGCACCCACATTGTTTACCCAGAGTACTTAGTACTCTAGCACCCACATTGTTGACCCAGAGTACTAAGTACTCTAGCACCAGTAGTATTGTGTATAAACTTCAGAACTTTTAATAAATTTTTCACTAACTTCGCCGCTTCTCGCCAGTGACTCACTTGCCTCGCCAGACGTATTTCCTGGACCCCAGACGTATTTCCTGGACCCCAGACGTATTTCCTGGACCCCAGACGTATTTCCTGGACCCCAGACGTATTTCCTGGACCCCAGACGTATTTCCTGGACCTCAGACGTATTTCCTGGACCCCAGACGTATTTCCTGAACCCCAGACGTATTTCCTGGACCCCAGACGTATTTCTTGGACCCCAGACGTATTTCCTGGACCCCAGACGTATTTCCTGGACCCCAGACGTATTTCCTGGACCCCAGACGTATTTCCTGGACCCCAGACGTATTTGCTGGACCCCAGACGTATTTCCTGAACCCCAGACGTATTTCTTGGACCCCAGACGTATTTCCTGGACCCCAGACGTATTTCTTGGACCCCAGACGTATTTCCTGGACCCCAGACGTATTTCTTGGACCCCAGACGTATTTCTTGGACCCCAGACGTATTTCTTGGATACCAGACGTATTTCTTGGACTCCAGACGTATTTCTTGGACCCCAGACGTATTTCTTGGATACCAGACGTATTTCCTGGACCCCAGACGTATTTCTTGGACCCCAGACGTATTTCTTGGACCCCAGACGTATTTCTTGGACCCCAGACGTATTTCTTGGATACCAGACGTATTTCTTGGACTTCAGACGTATTTCTTGGACCCCAGACGTATTTCTTGGATACCAGACGTATTTCGTGGACTCCAGACGTATTTCTTGGACCCCAGACGTATTTCTTGGACCCCAGACGTATTTCTTGGACCCCAGACGTATTTCTTGGACCCCAGACGTATTTCTTGGACCCCAGACGTATTTCTTGTACCCCAGACGTATTTCTTGGATACCAGACGTATTTCTTGGACTCCAGGCGTATTTCTTGAACCCCAGACGTATTTCTTGGACCCCAGACGTATTTCTTGGACCCCAGACGTATTTCTTGGATACCAGACGTATTTCTTGGACTCCAGGCGTATTTCTTGAACCCCAGACGTATTTCTTGAACCCCAGACGTATTTCTTGGACCCCAGACGTATTTTTTGGAAGCCAGACGTGTTTTTGGACCCCAGACGTATTTCTTGGACCCCAGACGCATTTCTTGGACCCCAGGCGTATTTTTTTTGGATTCCAGACGTATTTATTGAGCCCAAAACGTATTTCTTGAACCCCAGACGTATTTTTTGGAAGACAGACGTATTTTCTGGAAGTCAGACGTGTTTTTTGGACCCCAGACATATTTCTTGGACCCCAGACGGATTTCTTGGACCCCAGACGCATTTCGTGGACCCCAGGCGTATTTTTTGGATTCCAGACGTATTTATTGGGCCCCAAACGTATTTCTTGGACTTGTCACAATTGACATGCCACAATTACCATGCCACAATTAACATGCCACAATTAACATGCCACAATTAACATGCCACAATTAACATGCCACATTTAACATGCCACAGTTAACATGCCACATTTAACATGCCACATTTAACATGTCACATTTAACATGCCACAGTTAACATGCCACAGTTAACATGCCACATTTAACATGCCACATTTAACATGCCACATTTAACATGCCACAGTTAACATGCCACATTTAACATGCCACATTTAACATGTCACATTTAACATGCCACAGTTAACATGCCACAGTTAACATGCCACAGTTAACATGCCACATTTAACCTGCCACATTTAACATGCCACATTTAACATGCCACAGTTAACATGCCACATTTAACATGCCACATTTAACATGCCACATTTAACATGCCACAGTTAACATGCCACATTTAACATGCCACAGTTAACATGCCACATTTAACATGCCACATTTAACATGCCACATTTAACATGCCACAGTTAACATGCCACATTTAACATGCCACATTTAACATGCCACATTTAACATGCCACAGTTAACATGCCACATTTAACATGCCACAGTTAACATGCCACAGTTAACATGCCACATTTAACATGCCACATTTAACATGCCACAATCTGGTCGTGGAAAATCCGATTCTCCAGTTTCGTGCAGAAAATTGTTCCAATACTCTATTTTTATTTGTCGTTTTCAGTAATTTCCAAACAAAAACGACCGATTTTATTGCTGTCTTCTTTATCTTCACTGCAATAAAGACGACTGATAGCGCTGTCAGCCTCTGAGACGATGTAAGTGGATGGTAGGGAGAATTACTGGGTATATGAGGACGGTGGATCGAGTCTCCAGCACTGCTTGTATACTATCAGAATATATGGTTATAATTATAGCTATAATTTTTAAAGGGATGGAGGGGTAAGCCAGCGGAAGGCCTCGGTCAGATGACCAAAAGTTCCAGGTGTGGGTCATTATGTGACTAAGATCCGCGTCAGGAAACACTTGTCCTGTTTCCTGGCAAACGTTACCTAACCTAACCTAACTTAACCTAACCTAACCTAACTTAACCTAACCTAACCTAACCTAACTTAACCTAACCTAACCTAACTTAACCTAACCTAACCTAACCTAACCTAACCTAACCTAACCTAACTTAACCTAACCTAACCTAACCTAACCTAACCTAACCTAACCTAATACTACTACTACTACTACTACTACTACTACTACTACTACTACTACTACTACTACTACTAATAATAATAATAATAATAATAATAATAATAATAATAATAATTCTCAGTTGTCTGTGTATATAAACAAGAGTAAACTATGAACACACTAACGTCTCTCAAAGTTACATTTCCCCGTCTCTTCCACCTTAAAATACCTACAAAACTGTTTCTTCCAGCCTTTACCACGACATAAAACTGTTTGTTACAGAAATTTTCTGCCGAGTTTATTCTCCCTACGTTAGCATATTTGAGAGAGCAAGAGCAGACACCACCAATTTACAGACTCTTAAGGGCTCTTTTTTCATAGTCTTTCTGCTCTTATTGCACTCTTAGATTGGATTTTTTTTGGAGGGTGACTTGCTAGCAAAGGTTGTTAAATTAACCTCCATTGAGTTAATTCGCTATTATTTTGGTTTTCCTGTGGAGGACTAGGCCAGGACAGTTATTGTCATGTTGTCCTGTAAGACAGGAGAGCAGATACACTCAGTGACATGATCTTCCTGTGAGACGTGATACTGAAGAGAGGAGACCAGTCATTATGATAGGAGAATATAGCAAGATAGTCTTCCTGTAAGACAGGAGAATATAGCTAGCTAGTTCTTCCTGTAAGACAGGAGAATATAGCTAGCTAGACTTCCTGTAAGACAGGAGAATGTAGCTAGCTAGTTCTTCCTGTAAGACAGGAGAATGTAGCTAGCTAGTTCTTCCTGTAAGACAGGAGAATGTAGCTAGCTAGTCTTCCCGTAAGAGAGGAGAATACAGTCATTAAGACAGTGCCTGTGTGAGACATAGGTCCAGGAGCTACATGAGAGAGCTGAGAGCAACGCACAGCACAATATTATACACTTGTTCCTCAAGTTCCTTGTGGAATGAAGTTCCTTATTGGATCAAGTTTAATTTACTAAGAGAAGAAGTTAATGGAATAGTTATTGGAATGTGTTTTTCAGGCAGTGTTTTCATCCCTTTACCCCTTAAACACAAAGGGGTTCTCTTCTCCATTGAATACTTCCCTAGGGCACCTACGCCTCACGTTCCAAGAAACCCTCTTTGAAGACTGCTGGTCTTCCAGCATCCACACATCTTGGAGAGCGTCTCCCGCGATATTCACCACACGTGAGGACCTGTTTTACGACTCTCCTCATATGCAGAGTGCTGGAGAACCTGGAAGATGCCCTAGCATCTTGTGATCTACTCTACATTTACCATGAACCACAGTTTTGATGGACACTCCAGTGAGGCGTCTTTAAGGACCAGTGTAAGTTACTGTTTTCAAAGTAAATATTGAATGGCACTATTTCCTCCCTTCATCCTTCCCTCCTCATTCTTCTCTGTAACCCTAAACTACTCTCCCTACTTCCTACTACCATCATTTCTTCTATTACATCTACTTTCCACCTTTCTACCTTACATCTACCACTATTTCTCCTCTTGTTCCCGTCCATGTCGAATTCGCCTATTTACACTAGCTACATCCTCTTTTCTTGTAAATACAGAAGCCTGCTAGTCAAGAGTGACACTAGTAATAAGGTTCCTCATTAGACAGCTGGGTTTAGAATGTCCAGTGACAGCAAAAAAAAATTACGTTATTAATGTACGGTAGTGAACCGCCCAGCTGCGGTCAAGTGCATACCGCCACGTAAACGTAAATGCCGTTATTTCTATTTATTTGTATGTAAATGTAGGTTAGAATGCGTTAATCTAACGAAATGTTGCACGTACATTTCGTTATTGCTATTTATTTGTACGTAAATGTAGGTAAGAATGAGTTAATCTAACGAAATGTTGCACGTACATTTCGTTATTGCTATTTATTTGTACGTAAATGTAGGTAAGAATGAGTTAATCTAACGAAATGTTGCACGTACATTTCGTTATTGCTATTTATTTGTACGTAAATGTAGGTAAGAATGAGTTAATCTAACGAAATGTTGCATAAGGGTCTCATTCTTCAATCTGTCTTCTCCAAAACCATTTATCACACCTAATGTTATCAAAAGAATTTGTGTTTCAATCTCGACAGCATCTCAGTTCCCCCAAAATAAATGAGCGGAAATTCTGCCCCAAATATTCCTGGTCTAACAGGTGAACAGGTTGACAAACAGACCGTTTGTAGCTAGTACAGTTCCTGAGAGGATGGTCCAGGACAGGTTGACACACAGAGCGTTCTTAGACAGCACAATTCCTAACAGAATGGTCCAGGACCAGAGAGTTCTAGCATGTTGATTTTAGCCACTTATAGCCAGAGTGATTTAGATAAATGTTTTAGCATCAGTGACTTAGATATATAATATGTCACCACCACAGTGTCTATAATTCACCACCACAGAAACCACAATTCACCACCACAGGAACCACAATTCATCATCACAGGAGCCACAATTCATCATCACAGGAGCCACAATTCACCACCACAGAAACCACAATTCACCACCACAGGAGCCACAATTCACCACCACAGGAGCCACAATTCATCATCACAGGAGCCACAATTCACCACCACAGGAACCACAATTCACCACAACAGGAACCACAATTCGCCACCACAGAAACCACAATTCACCACCACAGGAGCCACAATTCACCACCACAGGAGCCACAATTCACCACCACAGGAGCCACAATTCACCACCACAGGAGCCACAATTCACCACCACAGGAACCACAATTCGCCACCACAGAAACCACAATTCACCACCACAGGAGCCACAATTAACCACCACAGAAACCACAATTCACCACCACAGGAGCCACAATTCACCACTACAGGAGCCACAATTCATCATCACAGGAGCCACAATTCACCACCACAGGAACCACAATTCACCACCACAGGAGCCATAATTCACCACAGAAACCACGATACACCACCACAGAAACCACAATTCACCACTACAGGAACCACAATTCACCACCACAGGAACCACAATTCACCACAGAAAACACAATACACCACCACAGAAACCACAATTCACCACCACAGAAACCACAATTCACAACCACAGAAGCCACAATTCACCACCACAGGAACCACAATTCACCACAACAGGAACCACAATTCACCACCACAGGAACCACAATTCTCAACCACAGGAACCACAATTCACCACCACAGAAACCACAGTTCACCACCACAGGAGCAACAGGTCACCACCACAGGAGACACAAGTCACCACCACAGAAACCACAATTCACCACCACAGGAGCCACAAAGCACCACCACAGAAACCACAATTCACTACCACACGGGCCACAAGTCACCACCACAGAAACCACAATTCACCTCCACAACAGCCACAATTCACCACCACAGGAACCACAGGTCACCACCACAGGAGCCACAAGTCGCCACCACAGGAGCCACAAGTCACCACCACAGGAAGCACAAGTCACCACCACAGGAAGCACAAGTCACCACCACAGGAAGTAAAAGTCACCACCACAGGAACCACAATACACCACCACAGGAAGCACAAGTCACCACCACAGGAACCACAAGTCACCACCACAGGAAGCACAAGTCACCACCACAGGAAGCACAAGTCACCACCACAGGAAGTAAAAGTCACCACCACAAAAAAACACAAGTCACCACCACAGGAAGCACAAGTCACCACCACAGGAACCACAATACACCACCACAGGAAGCACAAGTCACCACCACAGGAAGCACAAGTCACCACCACAGGAACCACAATACACCACCACAGGAAGCACAAGTCACCACCACAGGAAGCACAAGTCACCACCACAGGAACCACAATACACCACCACAGGAAGCACAAGTCACCACCACAGGAAGCACAAGTCACCACCACAGGAACCACAAGTCACCACCACAGGAACCACAATACACCACCACAGGAAGCACAAGTCACCACCACAGGAACCACAATACACCACCACAGGAAGCACAAGTCACCACCACAGGAACCACAATACACCACCACAGGAACCACAATACACCACCACAGGAAGCACAAGTCACCACCACAGGAAGCACAAGTCACCACCACAGGAACCACAATACACCACCACAGGAAGCACAAGTCACCACCACAGGAAGCACAAGTCACCACCACAGGAAGCACAATACACCACCACAGGAAGCACAAGTCACCACCACAGGAAGCACAAGTCACCACCACAGGAAGCACAAGTCACCACCACAGGAACCACAATACACCACCACAGGAAGCACAAGTCACCACCACAGGAAGCACAAGTCACCACCACAGGAAGCACAAGTCACCACCACAGGAAGCACAAGTCACCACCACAGGAACCACAATACACCACCACAGGAAGCACAAGTCACCACCACAGGAAGCACAAGTCACCACCACAGGAAGCACAAGTCACCACCACAGGAACCACAATACACCACCACAGGAAGCACAAGTCACCACCACAGGAAGCACAAGTCACCACCACAGGAAGCACAATACACCACCACAGGAAGCACAAGTCACCACCACAGGAAGCACAAGTCACCACCACAGGAAGCACAAGTCACCACCACAGGAACCACAATACACCACCACAGGAAGCACAAGTCACCACCACAGGAAGCACAAGTCACCACCACAGGAAGCACAAGTCACCACCACAGGAAGCACAAGTCACCACCACAGGAACCACAAGTCACCACCACAGGAAGCACAAGTCACTACCACAGGAACCACAATACACCACCACAGGAACCACAAGTCACCACCACAGGAACCACAATACACCACCACAGGAACCACAATACACCACCACAGGAACCACAATACACCACCACAGGAAGCACAAGTCACCACCACAGGAAGCACAAGTCACCACCACAGGAAGCACAAGTCACCACCACAGGAACCACAAGTCACCACCACAGGAACCACAATACACCACCACAGGAACCACAATACACCACCACAGGAACCACAAGTCACCACCACAGGAACCACAATACACCACCACAGGAAGCACAAGTCACCACCACAGGAACCACAATACACCACCACAGGAAGCACAAGTCACCACCACAGGAAGCACAAGTCACCATTACAGTTGCCATGGCAACATCTTGGCTATAACCAAGCATCAAGATGCCTTTTATTACCTTGATGCTCCCAATTCTCTTGTCTTACGACCCATCTTACTGACGGAAATATTTTCGACTGTCACTTCCCATCTCCCATTTTTTTAATAATTTTCTAAAACCTTGAAATCCACTGAAAATTATTTATAACTTTTTTGATAAAATCTCTGTTTCAAAATCTCTGAAAAAATTATATTAATGAAGCTTGTAAAATCATATTTAATATAAATTTTTTCTCTGTATTTGAGTAGACATTTTGAATTTTTAAATTATATTCCAAGTATATTTTTTTCTGTTTTTTTTTCTACTGTCATGATTATGTCAATTTTTTTTCAGTTTTTTTTATTAATAATTTTTTTTACTAGATTTGTGTGTTAGAGAATTTAGATTTTCTAAGATACAAAGATGCAATTATTATTATTATTATTATTATTATTATTATTATTATTATTATTATTATTATTATTATTATTATTATTATTATTATTATTATTATTATTATTATTATTATTATTATTATTATTATAATTATTATTATTATTATCATAATTATAATAATAATAATTATCATTATTATAAAAACAATAATAATAATTATTATTATTAATAATATTGGCTGATAGAGAGGCAGGTAATAAAGTTTTGATTCAAGTAAAGGTATAACAGCTCCACTTCCTATAATCAAGAACCCTTCAACAGCATCAACTCTCCCCTTACCCTTTAAAAAGTTAAGGGAAGATATTCAACTTAATAAAATAAATAAAAAAAAAAATCGAAAAATAAACTAAGTTGAATAATAAAGAAAAATGAAAAACGTAGACGATATTTTTGAGAAAAACTCAAGTAAATAAAGACAATAGAGTTTTCTTAAGAAAAGAAAGAGAGAGTCACTGCAGTGAATAATCTGCAACAACTTGCAACAAAATTTTTTTCAAGATTGCAACGTGATGATGCAGGAAAGAAGATACAAGTGAATTTCAGAAGGAATTTAAAATCTGGTAAAGGTGAGAGAATTGTAAGATTATTGGCAGGACGACTGAGTGTTGACACTGTATATAACTGTTGCTGGAGCCGTTTAGTGTGGTTTTAAACACTATGTGTGTGTTACTTTGTGTTGCTGGTCCATCAGTGTGGTTTTAAACACTATGTGTGTGTTACTTTGTGTTGCTGGTCCATCAGTGTGGTTTTAAACACTATGTGTGTGTTACTTTGTGTTGCTTGTCCATCAGTGTGGTCTTGAAGACCAGGTGTGTATGTTACTTTGTGTTGCTGGTCCATCAGTGTGGTCTTGAAGACCAGGTGTGTATGTTACTTTGTGTTGCTGGTCCATCAGTGTGGTCTTGAAGACCAGGTGTGTATGTTACTTTGTGTTGCTGGTCCATCAGTGTGGTCTTGAAGACCAGGTGTGTATGTTACTTTGTGTTGCTGGTCCATAAGTGTGGTCTTGAAGAACAGGTGTGTATGTTACTTTGTGTTGCTGGTCCATCAGTGTGGTTTTAAACACTATGTGTGTGTTACTTTGTGTTGCTAGTCCATCAGTGTGGTCTTGAAGACCAGTTGTGTATGTTACTTTGTGTTGCTGGTCCATCAGTGTGGTCTTGAAGACCAGGTGTGTATGTTACTTTGTGTTGCTGGTCCATCAGTGTGGTCTTGAAGACCAGGTGTGTATGTTACTTTGTGTTGCTGGTCCATAAGTGTGGTCTTGAAGAACAGGTGTGTATGTTACTTTGTGTTGCTGGTCCATCAGTGTGGTTTTAAACACTATGTGTGTGTTACTTTGTGTTGCTGGTCCATCAGTGTGGTCTTGAAGACCAGGTGTGTATGTTACTTTGTGTTGCTGGTCCATCAGTGTGGTTTTAAACACTATGTGTGTGTGTTACTTTGTGTTGCTGGTCCATCAGTGTGGTTTTGAAGACCAGGTGTGTGTTACTTTGTGTTGCTGGTTCATCAGCGTGGTCTTGAAGACCAGGTGTGTGTGTTTATCTGTGTTGCTGGTCCATCTCGAAGACCAGGTGTGTGTTTCTCATTGACTGAGGCAAAGAAATCATCTGTTTCTTTGATTAACGACAGAGAGATGGACCACTGTCTCATTCTCAGTGACAGATTTGACAGTTAATTTATTAATACACTATGGATGATGTGGGACAGTATGTTGGTCTACTGCCTCACTCTGAACGACAGGAGACAGTATGTTGGTCTACTGCCTCACTCTGAACGACAGGAGACAGTATGTTGGTCTTCTGCCTCACTCTGAACGACAGGAAACAGTATGTTGGTCTACTGCCTCACTCTGAACGACAGGAAACAGTATGTTGGTCTTCTGCCTCACTCTGAACGACAGGAGACAGTATGTTGGTCTTCTGCCTCACTCTGAACGACAGGAAACAGTATGTTGGTCTTCTGCCTCACTCTGAACGACAGGAGATAGTATGTTGGTCAACTGCCTCACTCTGAACGACAGGAGACAGTATGTTGGTCTACTGCCTCACTCTGAACGACAGGAGACAGTATGTTGGTCTACTGCCTCACTCTGAACGACAGGAGACAGTATGTTGGTCTACTGCCTCACTCTGAACGACAGGAGACAGTATGTTGGTCTTCTGCCTCACTCTGAACGACAGGAAACAGTATGTTGGTCTACTGCCTCACTCTGAACGACAGGAAACAGTATGTTGGTCTTCTGCCTCACTCTGAACGACAGGAGACAGTATGTTGGTCTTCTGCCTCACTCTGAACGACAGGAAACAGTATGTTGGTCTTCTGCCTCACTCTGAACGACAGGAGATAGTATGTTGGTCAACTGCCTCACTCTGAACGACAGGAGACAGTATGTTGGTCTACTGCCTCACTCTGAACGACAGGAAACAGTATGTTGGTCAACTGCCTCACTCTGAACGACATGAAACAGTATGTTGGTCTTCTGCCTCACTCTGAACGACAGGAAACAGTATGTTGGTGTACTGCCTCACTCTGAACGACAGGAGACAGTATGTTGGTCTTCTGCCTCACTCTGAACGACAGGAGACAGTATGTTGGTCTTCTGCCTCACTCTGAACGACAAGAGACAGTATGTTGGTCTTCTGCCTCACTCTGAACGACAGGAGACAGTATGTTGGTCTTCTGCCTCACTCTGAACGACAGGAGACAGTATGTTGGTCTTCTGCCTCACTCTGAACGACACGAAACAGTATGTTGGTCTTCTGCCTCACTCTGAACGACAGGAAACAGTATGTTGGTCTTCTGCCTCACTCTGAACGACAGGAAACAGTATGTTGGTCTTCTGCCTCACTCTGAACGACAGGAAACAGTATGTTGGTCTTCTGCCTCACTCTGAACGACAGGAAACAGTATGTTGGTCTTCTGCCTCACTCTGAACGACAGGAAACAGTATGTTGGTCTTCTGCCTCACTCTGAACGACAGGAAACAGTATGTTGGTCTACTGCCTCACTCTGAACGACAGGAAACAGTATGTTGGTCTTCTGCCTCACTCTGAACGACAGGAAACAGTATGTTGGTCTTCTGCCTCACTCTGAACGACAGGAAACAGTATGTTGGTCTACTGCCTCACTCTGAACGACAGGAAACAGTATGTTGGTCTTCTGCCTCACTCTGAACGACAGGAAACAGTATGTTGGTCTACTGCCTCACTCTGAACGACAGGAGACAGTATGTTGGTCTTCTGCCTCGCTTTAAGGAACAAGCAACAGATAGGTGATCCATTGCTTCGCTTAAAAGTGACAAGAGATAGACAATCGGTCCACTGCCATCCTGTAGGAGACAAGAGACAGACAATCGGTCCACTGCCATCCTCCAGGAGACAAGAGACAGACAATCGGTCCACTGCCATCCTCTAGGAGACAAGAGACAGACAATCGGTCCACTGCCATCCTCTAGGAGACAAGAGACAGACAATCGGTCCACTGCCATCCTCTAGGAGACAAGAGACAGACAATCGGTCCACTGCCATCCTTTAGGAGACAAGAGACAGACAATCGGTCCACTGCCATCCTCTAGGAGACAAGAGACAGACAATCGGTCCACTGCCATCCTCTAGGAGACAAGAGACAGACAATCGGTCCACTGCCATCCTCTAGGAGACAAGAGACAGACAATCGGTCCACTGCCATCCTGTAGGAGACAAGAGACAGACAATCGGTCCACTGCCATCCTCTAGGAGACAAGAGACAGACAATCGGTCCACTGCCATCCTGTAGGAGACAAGAGACAGACAATCGGTCCACTGCCATCCTCTAGGAGACAAGAGACAGACAGGTGGTCCACTACCAGCTCGATATCTAGAGGCCCTGAGAGTCCTTCACATGGGAATACATGGAAAACAGAGATAGCAGGGGTGCTTGTGTGTCCACACCGAGGCTTTCTACTGAGAACTATCTATTTCTATCTTGAATAAGGTCTATTGTGTATATATATATATATATATATATATATATATATATATATATATATATATATATATATATATATATATATATATATATATATATATATATATATATATATATATATATATATATATATATATATATATATATATATATATATATATATATATATATATATATATATATATATATATATATATATATATATATATATATATATATATATATATATATATATATATGCAATAAGATCACAGTAAACAGGTGATTTCAAAATATGCAAAACAACCACTCTGAAAGAATAGAGAAATTCCAAGCGCTTTCGTGACTACTCACATTATCAAGGATAGTTCCTTGATAATGTGAGTAGTCACGAAAGCGCTTGGAATTTCTCTATTCTTTCAGAGTGGTTGTTTTGTATATATATATATATATATATATATATATATATATATATATATATATATATATATATATATATATATATATATATATATATATATATATATATATATATATATATATATATATATATATATATATATATATATATATATATATATATATATATATATATATATATATATTCTCGTTTTCTTGAGGTAGTGGATAAGAACGACCCTGTAGGTCGTAGTGTAGTGAAGTAATAAGAACGACCCTGGAGGTCGTAGTGTGGAGTGACACATTAGCTTAACTATATCAGGAACGTAAAGAGAACATACCAGTGTGAACGTGTGAAAATCCAGAGCAGCAGACGTAGGGAGAGTAGAGGAGAAAACTTTTCTAACTTGAAAGTAGCAGCTCCTCAGTGTCAAAACTACTCTAGTATGACAATATCAAGATCCTCAGTGTCAAAACTACTCTAGTATGACAATATCAAGATCCACAGTGTCAAAACTACTCTAGTATGACAATATCAAGATCCACAGTGTCAAAACTACTCTAGTAAGACAATATCAAGATTCATAGTCTCAAAACTACTCTAGTATGACAATATCAAGATCCACAGTGTCAAAACTTCTCTAGTATGACAATATCAAGATCCACAGTGTCAAAACTACTCTAGTATGACAATATCAAGATCCACAGTGTCAAAACTACTCTAGTATGACAATATCAAGATCCATAGTCTCAAAACTACTCTAGTAAGACAATATCAAGATTCATAGTCTCAAAACTACTCTAGTATGACAATATCAAGATCCACAGTGTCAAAACTACTCTAGTATGACAATATCAAGATCCACAGTGTCAAAACTACTCTAGTATGACAATATCAAGATCCACAGTGTCAAAACTACTCTAGTATGACAATATCAAGATCCATAGTCTCAAAACTACTCTAGTAAGACAATATCAAGATTCATAGTCTCAAAACTACTCTAGTATGACAATATCAAGATCCACAGTGTCAAAACTACTCTAGTATGACAATATCAAGATCCATAGTCTCAAAACTACTCTAGTATGACAATATCAAGATCCATAGTCTCAAAACTACTCTAGTATGACAATAGCAAGATCCATAGTCTCAAAACTACTCTAGTATGACAATATCAAGATCCATAGTGTCAAAACTACTCTAGATATATATATATATTTATATATATTTATATATATATATATATATATATTTATATATATATATTTTTTTTTTTTTTTTATTATTTCACACCGGCCGATTCCCACCAAGGCAGGGTGGCCCGAAAAAGAAAAACTTTCACCATCATTCACTCCATCACTGTCTTGCCAGAAGGGTGCTTTACACTACAGTTTTTAAACTGCAACATTAACACCCCTCCTTCAGAGTGCAGGCACTGTACTTCCCATCTCCAGGACTCAAGTCCGGCCTGCCGGTTTCCCTGAATCCCTTCATAAATGTTACTTTGCTCACACTCCAACAGCACGTCAAGTATTAAAAACCATTTGTCTCCATTCACTCCTATCAAACACGCTCACGCATGCCTGCTGGAAGTCCAAGCCCCTCGCACACAAAACCTCCTTTACCCCCTCCCTCCAACCCTTCCTAGGCCGACCCCTACCCCGCCTTCCTTCCACTACAGACTGATACACTCTTGAAGTCATTCTGTTTCGCTCCATTCTCTCTACATGTCCGAACCACCTCAACAACCCTTCCTCAGCCCTCTGGACAACAGTTTTGGTAATCCCGCACCTCCTCCTAACTTCCAAACTACGAATTCTCTGCATTATATTCACACCACACATTGCCCTCAGACATGACATCTCCACTGCCTCCAGCCTTCTCCTCGCTGCAACATTCATCACCCACGCTTCACACCCATATAAGAGCGTTGGTAAAACTATACTCTCATACATTCCCCTCTTTGCCTCCAAGGACAAAGTTCTTTGTCTCCACAGACTCCTAAGTGCACCACTCACTCTTTTTCCCTCATCAATTCTATGATTCACCTCATCTTTCATAGACCCATCCGCTGACACGTCCACTCCCAAATATCTGAATACGTTCACCTCCTCCATACTCTCTCCCTCCAATCTGATATTCAATCTTTCATCACCTAATCTTTTTGTTATCCTCATAACCTTACTCTTTCCTGTATTCACCTTTAATTTTCTTCTTTTGCACACCCTACCAAATTCATCCACCAATCTCTGCAACTTCTCTTCAGAATCTCCCAAGAGCACAGTGTCATCAGCAAAGAGCAGCTGTGACAACTCCCACTTTGTGTGTGATTCTTTATCTTTTAACTCCACGCCTCTTGCCAAGACCCTCGCATTTACTTCTCTTACAACCCCATCTATAAATATATTAAACAACCACGGTGACATCACACATCCTTGTCTAAGGCCTACTTTTACTGGGAAAAAATTTCCCTCTTTCCTACATACTCTAACTTGAGCCTCACTATCCTCGTAAAAACTCTTCACTGCTTTCAGTAACCTACCTCCTACACCATACACTTGCAACATCTGCCACATTGCCCCCCTATCCACCCTGTCATACGCCTTTTCCAAATCCATAAATGCCACAAAGACCTCTTTAGCCTTATCTAAATACTGTTCACTTATATGTTTCACTGTAAACACCTGGTCCACACACCCCCTACCTTTCCTAAAGCCTCCTTGTTCATCTGCTATCCTATTCTCCGTCTTACTCTTAATTCTTTCAATTATAACTCTACCATACACTTTACCAGGTACACTCAACAGACTTATCCCCCTATAATTTTTGCACTCTCTTTTATCCCCTTTGCCTTTATACAAAGGAACTATGCATGCTCTCTGCCAATCCCTAGGTACCTTACCCTCTTCCATACATTTATTAAATAATTGCACCAACCACTCCAAAACTATATCCCCACCTGCTTTTAACATTTCTATCTTTATCCCATCAATCCCGGCTGCCTTACCCCCTTTCATTTTACCTACTGCCTCACGAACTTCCCCCACACTCACAACTGGCTCTTCCTCACTCCTACAAGATGTTATTCCTCCTTGCCCTATACACGAAATCACAGCTTCCCTATCTTCATCAACATTTAACAATTCCTCAAAATATTCCTTCCATCTTCCCAATACCTCTAACTCTCCATTTAATAACTCTCCTCTCCTATTTTTAACTGACAAATCCATTTGTTCTCTAGGCTTTCTTAACTTGTTAATCTCACTCCAAAACTTTTTCTTATTTTCAACAAAATTTGTTGATAACATCTCACCCACTCTCTCATTTGCTCTCTTTTTACATTGCTTCACCACTCTCTTAACTTCTCTCTTTTTCTCCATATACTCTTCCCTCCTTGCATCACTTCTACTTTGTAAAAACTTCTCATATGCTAACTTTTTCTCCCTTACTACTCTCTTTACATCATCATTCCACCAATCGCTCCTCTTCCCTCCTGCACCCACTTTCCTGTAACCACAAACTTCTGCTGAACACTCTAACACTACATTTTTAAACCTACCCCATACCTCTTCGACCCCATTGCCTATGCTCTCATTAGCCCATCTATCCTCCAATAGCTGTTTATATCTTACCCTAACTGCCTCCTCTTTTAGTTTATAAACCTTCACCTCTCTCTTCCCTGATGCTTCTATTCTCCTTGTATCCCATCTACCTTTTACTCTCAGTGTAGCTACAACTAGAAAGTGATCTGATATATCTGTGGCCCCTCTATAAACATGTACATCCTGAAGTCTACTCAACAGTCTTTTATCTACCAATACATAATCCAACAAACTACTGTCATTTCGCCCTACATCATATCGTGTATACTTATTTATCCTCTTTTTCTTAAAATATGTATTACCTATAACTAAACCCCTTTCTATACAAAGTTCAATCAAAGGGCTCCCATTATCATTTACACCTGGCACCCCAAACTTACCTACCACACCCTCTCTAAAAGTTTCTCCTACTTTAGCATTCAAGTCCCCTACCACAATTACTCTCTCACTTGGTTCAAAGGCTCCTATACATTCACTTAACATCTCCCAAAATCTCTCTCTCTCCTCTGCATTCCTCTCTTCTCCAGGTGCATACACGCTTATTATGACCCACTTCTCGCATCCAACCTTTACTTTAATCCACATAATTCTTGAATTTACACATTCATATTCTCTTTTCTCCTTCCATAACTGATCATTTAACATTACTGCTACCCCTTCCTTTGCTCTAACTCTCTCAGATACTCCAGATTTAATCCCATTTATTTCCCCCCACTGAAACTCTCCTACCCCCTTCAGCTTTGTTTCGCTTAGGGCCAGGACATCCAACTTCTTTTCATTCATAACATCAGCAATCATCTGTTTCTTGTCATCCGCACTACATCCACGCACATTTAAGCAACCCAGTTTTATAAAGTTTTTCTTCTTCTCTTTTTTAGTAATTGTATACAGGAGAAGGGGTTACTAGCCCATTGCTCCCGGCATTTTAGTCGCCTCATACGACACGCATGGCTTACGGAGGAAAGATTCTTTTCCACTTCCCCATGGACAATAGAAGAAATAAAAAAGAACAAGAGCTATTTAGAAAAAGGAGAAAAACCTAGATGTATGTATATATATATATGCATGTGCGTGTCTGTGAAGTGTGACCAAAGTGTAAGTAGGAGTAGCAAGATATCCCTGTTATCTTAGCGTGTTTATGAGACAGAAAAAGAAACCAGCAATCCTACCATCATATATATATATATATATATATATATATATTATATATATAATATATATATGTGTGTGTGTGTGTACTCACCTATTTGTACTCACCTATTTGTGGTTGCAGGGGTCGATTCATAGCTCCTGGCCCCGCCTCTTCGCTGATTGCTACTAGGTCCTCTCTCTCCCTGCCCCATGAGCTTTATCATACCTCGCCTTAAAACTATGTATGGTTCCCGCCTCCACTACGTCACTTTCTAGGCTATTCCACGGCCTGACTACTCTATGACTGAAGAAATACTTCCTAACATCCCTTTGATTCATCTGAGTCTTCAACTTCCAATTGTGACCTCTTGTGTCTGTGTCCCATCTCTGGAACATCCCGTCTTTGTCCACCTTGTCTATTCCGCGCAGTATTTTATATGTCGTTATCATGTCTCCCCTGACCCTCCTGTCCTCCAGTGTCGTCAGGCCGATTTCCCTCAACCTTTCTTCGTAGGACAATCCCCGTAGCTCTGGGACTAGTCTTGTTGCAAACCTTTGCACTTTCTCTAATTTCTTGACGTGCTTGACTAGGTGTGGATTCCAAACTGGTGCTGCATACTCCAGTATGGGCCTGACGTAAATGGTATACAGAGTCTTGAACGAATCCTTACTGAGGTATCGGAACGCTATCCGTAGGTTTGCCAGGCGCCCGTATGCTGCAGCAGTTATCTGATTGATGTGCGCCTCAGGAGATATGCTCGGTGTTATACTCACCCCCAGATCTTTTTCCTTGAGTGAGGTTTGCAGTCTTTGGCCATCTAAACTATATTGTGTCTGCGGTCTTCTTTGCCCTTCCCCAATCTTCATGACTTTGCATTTGGCAGGGTTAAACTCAAGGAGCCAGTTGCTGGACCAGGCTTGTAGCCTGTCCAGGTCTCTTTGTAGTCCTGCCTGATCCTCATCCGATTTGATTCTTCTCATTAACTTCACATCATCTGCAAACAAGGACACTTCTGAGTCTATCCCTTCCGTTATGTCGTTCACATATACCAAGAACAGCACAGGTCCTAGGACTGACCCCTGTGGAACCCCGCTTGTCACAGGCGCCCACTCTGACACCTCGTCACGTACCATGACTCGTTGTTGCCTCCCTGTCAGGTATTCTCTGATCCATTGCAGTGCCTTTCCTGTTATGTGTGCCTGATCCTCTAGCTTTTGCAGTAACCTCTTGTGAGGAACTGTGTCGAAGGCCTTCTTGCAGTCCAAAAAAATGCAGTCGATCCACCCCTCTCTCTCTTGTCTTACTTCTGTCACCTTGTCATAAAACTCTAGTAGGTTTGTGACACAGGATTTTCCTTCCCTGAAACCGTGCTGGTTGTCAATTATACACTTGTTTGCCATCTTCCATACCTCGGGGAGTTGCCCAGTTTCAAATGATGTGTTGAAGATCTTTGTTAATGGTACACACAATATCTCTGCTCCCTCTTTAAGGACCCACGGAGAGATGTTGTCTGGTCCCACCGCCTTTGAGGTGTCAAGTTCGCATAGCAGCTTCTTCACCTCCTCCTTGGTTATATGTACCTCATCCATCACTAGCTGGTGTACCCCCCTATTCTGATTTCCTGGAGTCCTACTGGTTTCCACTGTAAATACTTCTTTAAATCTTGTGTTGAGCTCCTGACATACCTCTCGGTCGTTTCTTGTGAATTCCCCATCACCCTTCCTCAGTCTGATTACCTGGTCCTTGACTGTTGTTTTCCTCCTGATGTGGCTGTACAACAGCTTCGGGTCAGTCTTGACTTTCGATGCTATGTCATTTTCATATTGTCGCTGAGCCTCCCTTCTTATCTGTGCATATTCGTTTCTGGCTCTTCGGCTAATCTCTTTATTTTCCTGAGTTCTCTGTCTTCTGTACCTTTTCCATTCTCTAGTACACCTAGTTTTTGCCTCCCTACACCTTTGGGTGAACCAAGGACTCGTTCTGTTCTTCCCATTATTTCTGTTTCCCTTGGGAACAAACCTCTCCTCTGCCTCCTTGCATTTTGTTGCCACATAGTCCATCATTTCTTGTACTGGTTTTCCTGTCAGTTCCCTCTCCCACTGAATGTCTTGAAAGAAGTTCCTCATGCCTGAGTAGTTCCCCCTTTTGTAGTTTGGTTTTTCCCACCCTATTCCTGCTGCTCTCTCCACTTGGAGCTCAACTATGTAGTCGAAGCACAGAACCACATGATCACTAGCTCCCAGGGGCCTTTCATACATGATATCCTCGATGTCAGAACTACTCAAGGTGAATACAAGGTCCAGTCTTGCTGGTTCATCCTCTCCTCTCTCTCTGGTAGTGTCTCTAACATGTTGATGCATGAGGTTTTCCAGTACCACATCCATCATCTTGGCTCTCCATGTTTCGGGACCCCCATGGGGCTCCAGGTTTTCCCAGTCAATCTCCTTGTGATTGAAATCACCCATAACTAGTAACTTTGCTCCCCCCATGTGTGCTCTCCTGGCCACCTCGGCTAGTGTGTCGACCATTGCTCTGTTGCTCTCATCGTATTCTTCTCTTGGCCTCCTGCAGTTCTGTGGTGGGTTGTACATTACTGCAATTATCACCTTATGTCCCTCAGACTGGATTGTTCCTACTAAGTAGTCCCTTTCGCCCGTGCCATCCATTCCTTCCAGCAGTTATTTGGTTGATGTGCGCTTCAGGAGATGTGCCTGGTGTTATACTCACCCCAAGATCTTTTTCCTTGATTGAGGTTTTGTAGTCTCTGGCCCCCTAGACTGTACTCCGTCGGCGGTCTTCTTTGCCCTTCCCCAACCCCACTTGGTGGGGTTGAACTCCAGGAGCCAATTGCTGGACCAGGCCTGCAACCTGTCCAGATCCCTTTGTAGTTCAACCTGACACTCATCCTATTGAATTCTTCTCGTGTGTGTGTGTGTGTGTGTGTGTACTCACCTATTTGTGGTTGCAGGGGTCAATTCACCGCTCCTGGTGTGTGTGTGTGTATGTGTGTGTGTGTCTGTACAGCTAGTTAATGCCCGAAATCGGACCGAAGAGTCGCCATAAGGCGAATTTTCTCCCCAGGATGCGACCCACACTCCCCAATATTTCCACCTGAACCGGGGATCTAACCACGGACCTCAGTGTGTGAGCAGACTGCGCTACCAACCCAGCTACGGGACATCCCTACCTCCTAATACTATCCTCGCCACTTTGCATTTGCTGTTGAATGCCATTATATGTGAGTCAGATCATTCGTCTAGCTTGTTCAATCATACTGAATCATCTTGAAGTCTGTGTGTCTCCTTATTATCTTCCTCTGATGATTTGCATAATCTGCAAATATTGACACGAGCAAGGCTATTTGCTTAGGTTGGTTATCTGCATATTGTATCAGAAACACGAGTCTGAGTAAGTGTGTGTGTGTGTGTGTGTGTGTGTGTGTGTGTGTGTGTGTGTGTGTGTGTGTGTGTGTGTGTGTGTGTGTGTGTGTGTGTGTGTGTGTGTGTGTGTGTGTGTGTGTGTGTGTGTGTGTGTGTGTGTGTGTGTGTGTGTATGTGTATGTTCACCTATTTGTGTTTTCAGGGATCAAGTCGCAGCTCCTGGCCCCGCTTCTTCGCTTGTCCTTACTAGGATCACTCTCTCCCTGCTCCAATAACCAGCTGCCTACTAGAGTACTGTGACCAACTGTCCATGAGAGGACTGTGACCACCTGCCCATCAGAGGACTGTGACCACCTGCCCATCAGAGGACTGTGACCACCTGCCCATCAGAGGACTGTGACCACCTGCCCATCAGAGGACTGTGACCACCTGCCCATCAGAGGACTGTGACCACCTGCCCATCAGAGGACTGTGACCACCTGCCCATCAGAGGACTGTGACCACCTGCCCATCAGAGTCATCACACGTCCTGACTGTCTCTCCAAAAAGAGCTTCAGAATGCAATTAAACTTTTTGAAAAGTTTTTATAACAGAGCCTTTCTGACATGTCAGATGGAACACACATTCTCCACAGCCTGGTATGTGTCTTATCTGAGATGGGGAGAGGCGAGAAACATTCTCCACAGCCTGGTATGTGTCTTATCTGAGATGGGGAGAGGCGAGAAACATTCTCCACAGCCTGGTATGTGTCTTATCTGAGATGGGGAGAGGCGAGAAACATTCTCCCCAGCCTGGTATGTGTCTTATCTGAGATGGGGAGAGGCGAGAAACATTCTCCACAGCCTGGTATGTGTCTTATCTGAGATGGGGAGAGGCGAGAAACATTCTCCACAGCCTGGTATGTGTCTTATCTGAGATGGGGAGAGGCGAGAAACATTCTCCCCAGCCTGGTATGTGTCTAATCTGAGATGGGGAGAGGCGAGAAACATTCTCCTCAGAGAGAGAGAGAGAGAGAGAGAGAGAGAGAGAGAGAGAGAGAGAGAGAGAGAGAGAGAGAGTGAGGGAGAGAGAGAGAGAGAGAGAGAGAGAGAGAGAGTGAGAGAGAGAGAGAGAGAGAGAGAGAGAGAGAGAGAGAGAGAGAGAGAGAGAGAGAGAGAGAGAGAGAGAGAGACAGAGAGAGAGAGAGAGAGAGAGAGAGAGAGAGAGAACATTAGAGAGAGAGAGAGAGAGAGAGAGAGAGAGAGAGAGAGAGAGAGAGAGAGAGAGAGAGAGAGAGAGAGAGAGAGAGAGAGAGAGAGAGAGAGAGAGAATGCAAAATACATTATTTGCATATCAAAATAGATTATCACGTACAGGGAATATAATGGAAATAATTAACCTCACAAATTACACGTACTCTGAACGACCAGCTTAACATTCACTCTGCTGCGTCTCACTTATAACGTACCTCTAATCATCCTCTTCATTTCCAATCTAATTATAATATTGTTTTGTACCTGGACGTAATGTTGCACATCAATCTCCATCAATCGTTGTAACCATCACTATCCCCTCTACTGATCACCGCCTGGTGATGGGTACTGCCTCTCTCACTCTTCCTAATTTCTCCAGTTTCCTTGACAAGTTTTTGTATATCTATATATCTATATATATATATATATATATATATATATATATATATATTTATTTCTGTGTAATGGTGACATTTCACAGAGGGAAATATTGCATCGATTTAATCTTGTTACGTGTTTTTGTCTTTATTATGTAAGAATTGAACTGGTGCAATGAACAGTGAAGGGGACCAGAGATATGGCATTGAGTTTCCAGAGAGCCAATTGTCTTCCGGTCGTTGTGGAGGTGTTGGCACTCCCGTGGGAGGTCATTTGCATAGATAATGACACCTTGTTGTTTGGTTCTTATTGCAGTGGTGTGACATATCTGGTGTTGTGTGTGTGTGTGTGTGTGTGTGTCTGTCTGGCACCTCTGTACCTCACAACACCCCAGCAACACCCTTACAACAAACCAGCAACACCCCCACCAACACCCTACCAACACTCCACCAACACCACTAACACCCTACCAACACCCCATGAAGAACACCAACACCCCATCAACAACACCAACACGTTACCAACACTCCACCAATACCCACGAACACCAACAACACCCTACCAACACCACCAACACTCAACCAACACCCTACAACACCAGCAACACCCCTACCAACACCATCAACACCCCACCAACACCACCACAATTTTCACCAACACCAACAACACCCCACCAACACCACAACACCCCACCAGCACCAGTAAGACCCCACCAACACCACCTCACACGCCAACCACCACAACACCCCACCAACACCCCACCAACACCCCCCACCACAACACCAACACCCCCACCTGCACTACCAACACCCCTACCAACCCCCACCACCACCAACACCCCACGAACATAACAAACACCCCACCAGCACTAACAACCCCACAGCAACCACCACTCAACCACCAGCAACACCACGAACATAACACACCCCACCAGCACCTAACAACACCCCCATAACACACCAACACCCCACCAAGCATAACAAACACCCCACCAGCACCAACAACCCCCACCAACAACCACACCACACCACCCAAGACCCCACCACACCACCAACATCCCAAGCCTAACACCACCAACTCCCCACCAACACACCTAACACTCCAACAACCACCAACACCCCACCAACACACCAACAACCAACCAACCACAACACCCCACCAACACCAGAACCACCACCAACACCCCACCAACCACCACCAACACCCCACCAACACCACCAACCACACAACACCACCACACCCCACCACACACCACACCACCAACACCACCAAACCACACCAACACCCACCACACCCCACCACCAGTACCACAGAACACACCACCACACCAACACCACCAACGACCCCACCCCACCAGCACCACCACACCAACACCCCACTAACACCACCCATCCTCAACTAACACCAGCTCCCCACCAACACCACCTAACTCCCCACCAACACCAACACTCCACCAAACCTCCCCCACCAGCACCACCAACACCTCCACAACACCACCACCACCACCACACCACTACCACTAACCCACCACCACCAACCACCCCACCACCACCACCACCAACACCACCACCACCCCAACACCTCCACCACCCCACCACTCCCCACCAATACCACCAACACCACCCAACACCTCCAACACCCCACCAACTACCACCACCACCAACCACCAACAACCACCACACCCCACCACACCAACACCTACTCCACCAACACTACCACACCAACCTAACACCACCAATACCACCACCACACCACCACTCACCTAACATCCCACCACACCACCAACCACCTTACCACAACCACCCCACATACCACCACACCACCACCACCACCAACACTCACCAACACTACCTGAGCCACCAACACTACCAACACCCCAACCACACCACCTCACTACCCCACCAACACCACCACACCTAACATCCTCACCTCAACACCACCAACCACCACCAACACCCTCTAACAACTCACCAACATTCCACCAACACCTCCAACTAACACCTTTAACAACTCCCCACCAACAACCACCAACAACTCCACTAACACCACAACACCCCTTCAACACCACCAACACCACCAACTCAACTACCCCACAACCACCACACACCACACCACACACAACCACCTACCAACACCCCACCAACACCACAACCCCAACAACACCCCACCAACTCCAACACCACCACTCCTCTCATCCCAACCAAGACAACTCACACCTGCTCCACACCACACTCCCCACCTCACACCAACACCTCCTCACCACAACCACCACTACCACTAACACCCACCCCAACACCCCACCAACACCACCCCACCACTACCACACACCAACACCAACTACACACCCCACCCCACCACCAACCACCTGCACACCACACCCCACCAACACCACCAACACCCCACCAACACCACCAACACCCCACCAACACCACCAACACCCCACCAACACCACCAAAGACCCCACCAACACCACCAACACCCCACCAACACCAGCATCTACCTGCTTCCATCCTGCGACACAAGTAACTGGCATCACACAGGGTGTTTCAAAAGTCTGACCCGATTTTAAATCATACTGCTTTAAAATTGGGTCTATTATTTTAAAACAACTTGAATTTCTCAAGAAAACGTAGAGAAAGTTTCTCTCTCTCTCTCTCTCTCTCTCTCTCTCTCTCTTTACACAAGGTTCTACAAGGTTAAGGTTCTTAACTTTATTTACAAGCTAACATCTGTTACCTACATCAGCTCTCTCTCTCTTTCTCTCTCTTCCTCTCTCCAGTTGTTTTTCCACAGTAGCTACTAGAGAGAGAAATATAATATATATTCAATATTTACCAGTGCATGAGTAAGACACTTATGCATTACTTATTTAGCATAACTGCAGAGACGTGTTAGCCTACTCAGCACTCTTCAGTGCCGGCGATCATAACGCTGGAGACGGTAGAAGCTGGTCGGGTAATTGTGAGGGGATCAGTCCCTCAGTCTTGACACTTAAGTGTTGCACTTATGTGCAACACTTGGGTGTTTATTGACTCAACATTTCGCTACCTGTCTGGGTTGAGGTCTAGGTAGAGGTCTGGGTGGAGGTCTGGGTGGAGGTCTGGGTGGAGGTCTGGGTGGAGGTCTGGGTGGAGGTCTGGGTGGAGGTCTGGGTGGAGGTCTGGGTGGAGGTCTGGGTGGAGGTCTGGGTGGAGGTCTGGGTGGAGGTCTGGATGGAGGTCTGGGTGGAGGTCTGGGGTGGAGGTCTGGTGGAGGTCTGGGTGGAGGTCTGGGTGGAGGTCGGGAGGTGGAGGACAGGGTGGAGGTCAGGTGGAGGTCAGGTGGAGGTCTGGGTGGAGGTCAGGGTGGAGGTCAGGTTGGAGGTCTGGGTGGAGGTCAGGGTGGAGGACAGGGTGGAGGTCAGGGTGGAGGACAGGGTGGAGGTCAGGGTGGAGGTCTGGGTGGAGGTCTGGGTGGAGGTCTGGGTGGAGGTCAGGGTGGAGGTCTGGGTGGAGGTCAGGGTGGAGGTCAGGGTGGAGGTCTGGGTGGAGGTCAGGGTGGAGGTCAGGTTGGAGGTCTGGGTGGAGGTCAGGGTGGAGGACAGGGTGGAGGTCAGGGTGGAGGACAGGGTGGAGGTCAGGGTGGAGGTCTGGGTGGAGGTCTCGGTGGAGGTCTGGGTGGAGGTCTGGGTGGAGGTCTGGGTGAAGGTCTGGGTGGAGGTCTGGGTGGAGGTCTGGGTGGAGGTCTGGGTGGAGGTCAGGGTGGAGGTCTGGGTGGAGGTCTGGGTGGAGGTCTGGGTGGAGGTCTCGGTGGAGGTCTGGGTGGAGGTCTGGGTGGAGGTCAGGGTGGAGGTCTGGGTGGAGGTCTGGGTGGAGGTCTCGGTGGAGGTCTGGGTGGAGGTCTGGGTGGAGGTCAGGGTGGAGGTCTGGGTGGAGGTCTGGGTGAAGGTCTGGGTGGAGGTCTGGGTGAAGGTCTTGGTGGAAAGTAGCACTGATGACAGAGGTTGTGAGGTTGGTCATTACCCTGGTTAAGTTCTTCAGGTTCCCTTCAGGATGATTTATACACTGTGAGGTTGCCTCGGGAAATTAGGAGCATGGGTCCTCTTGAGACTAACGAAATGTGGTTGCTGCTGTCCGTGGACTTGTGGACGGTGTCCGTGGACTTGTGGACGGTGTCCGTGGACTTGTGGACGGTGGGATGGTAGAGAACCAGGTTCCAAGTGTTTGAGTTGGTACTGTTGGTACAGTGAGTATGGAATTTAGAGTATCTGTGGATGGTGGGATGTTAGTGTACGTGGGTGCTAGTGGTTGTGTACAGTGAACTGTCAGAATACGTGGGTGCTAGTGGTTGTGTGCAGTAAACTGTCAGAATACGTGGGTGCTAGTGGTTGTGGACAGTGAAATCCCAGAATAAGTGAGTGCTAGTGGTTGTGTACAGTGAACTGTCAGAATACGTGGGTGCTAGTGGTTGTGGAGAGTAGAATACCAGAATACGTGGTTATAGTGGTTGTGGGAGAGTGGAATACCAGAATACGTGGTTGCCAGTGGTTGTGAGAGGGTGGAATACCAGAATACGTGGTTAGGAGGTGTGTACAGTGAAATGTTAGAGTCCATGGGTGCTAGTGGTTATGGACAGTGGAATGCCAGAGCATGTGGGGTGCTAGTGATCAGAACGGTGACTTAACTGAGCATTAGAGTTATCACTCAAAGCAAACTTATGAGGTGAATAGGAAGAAGACTAGACTGGGGTTCAAACAGTCCTTGGCAGCAGCAGCAGGCTCACACAGACACTGGAGCCACGAAGCTACAGCAGTGAGCTTAGTGGTCCAGCGTTGAACCCTGGCTGCATTCAGGCTGAACCCTGCTGGTATCAGGTTGAGAAAAAGCAACATGAGCTTACGAACACAAGCAACAATGAGCGAAACGATGGAGTAAGAAACAACAAGAGAATAATGATCAATTATATAAAACAGTAACATCATTATTAAGCTCTATATTAATCTGCACAAACTAAAAATTTATATACGATAATAATAGTTTAGAAATCCGACAAGATGAAGGCTAAGAAACTTGTGCAAGATCTGGGTATCTTACTGACGATACGCCTTCTTCCAACAGTGACTTATATTCAGTCCAGTAAAGCCCAGTTATAGTTTATCGTTATATTTGTACATCCACATGAGCGACC
>NW_027197611.1:37500-58120 GCF_038502225.1 Cherax quadricarinatus | reverse complement strand
AACCAAGGATGTATAGAGTTGAAGAACAACCTGAGGACTCCTATTATTTATGCTTCTTGATATGAAGCCAAGGATTCTATTAGCTTTATTGCGAACACTTATGCACTGTTGTCTTGGTTTCAGATTACTGCTAACCAGAACTCCTAACCTAAATCTTTTTCGCAATCCGTAATATTAAGATCTACATTATTTAGTTTATATGTGGCATGGTTATTGTCCTGTCCAACATTTAGAACTTTGCATTTGTCTATATTAAACTGCATCTGCCACTTCTCCGACCACTGCATCAGTCTATTCAAATCTTCCTGGAGTACTCTAATGTCCTCGTCAGAATGAATTCGACGGCCTATTTTGGTGTCATCGGCAAACTTGCCGATGTCGCTCTTTATGCTCTCATCTATGTCGTTTATGTAGATTGTGAACAGCAGGGGGCCCAACACTGACCCCTGTGGAACACCGCTCGTGACGCTTCCCCACTCTGATTTCTCCCCATTTATGCAAACTCTCTGCTGCCTATTTGTCAACCATGCCTCTATCCAGGAAAAGATTTCTCCTATTCCATGAGCCTTAATTTTCCTCAATAGTCTCTGATGTGGGACCCTGTCAAAAGCCTTACTGAAGTCCATATACACAATATCATATTCATTACCATGATCTACCTCCTCAAATACCTTAGTGAAAAAAGTTAATAAATTCGTAAGGCAGGAACGCCCCTTTGTAAAACCATGCTGAGATTCGTTGATTAATTTATGCTTTTCAAGGTGGCTACGAACTGCCTTGGCAATTATTGATTCCATAAATTTTCCCACTATGGAGGTTAGGCTTATTGATCTATAGTTCGAAGCTAAGGATCTGTCACCTGCTTTGAAAATAGGTATCACATTTGCCATTTTCCACCTATCTGCTACCATGCCAGTTTGTAGTGATATGTTGAAAAGATTAGCCAAAGGTGTGCTAAGCTCGACTCGACTCAAGAAATCGTAATGACACGATTGCAAACAAACCATACCCCCGGCCGGGATTGAACCCGCGGTCATAGAGTCTCAAAACTCCAGCCCGTCGCGTTAGCCACTAGACCAGCTAGCCACAATAAGATTCATCCAACTAGGTATATTTCTACACCATAGGAAGGTTAGCACAGGCACCTCTGTGACCACAAATGCAAGTTTTTACAGACGAATCTCCAGCTAGCGTGGCCGTGACGAACTCTAGCTCAAGTCCCTTCACTGCCGTCAACATGACTCAAGAAATCGTAATGACACGATTGCAAACAAACCATACCCCCGGCCGGGATTGAACCAGCGGTCATAGAGTCTCTGATGGCTAGCTGGTCTAGTGGCTAACGCGACGGGCTGGAGTTTTGAGACTCTATGACCGCGGGTTCAATCCCGGCCGGGGGTATGGTTTGTTTGCAATCGTGTCATTACGATTTCTTGAGTCATGTTGACGGCAGTGAAGGGACTTGAGCTAGAGTTCGTCACGGCCACGCTAGCTGGAGATTCGTCTGTAAAATCTTGCATTTGTGGTCACAGAGGTGCCTGTGCTAACCTTCCTATGGTGTAGAAATATACCTAGTTGGATGAATCTTATTGTGGCTAGCTGGTCTAGTGGCTAACGCGACGGGCTGGAGTTTTGAGACTATGACCGCGGGTTCAATCCCGGCCGGGGGTATGGTTTGTGTGCTAAGCTCCTCTTTACATTCCTTTAGAACCCTTGCATACAGTTCATCAGGGCCTGGGGATTTGCTAGGTTTTAATTTATCTATTTGCCTAAGGACCATGTCACTTGTGACCCTAATCGTGCAGTTTATTATCGTCCTGTTCTACATAATTTATGAACATCAAAATGGTATACAATACCGACAGGTTGTTAGGTAAGACACATATGCAACAGTTAGACAACTTTATTCCGAAACGTTTCGCCTACACAGTAGGCTTCTTCAGTCGAATACAGAAAGTAGGCAGGAACAGTAGAGATGTGAAGACGATGTAATCAGTCCATCACCCTTGTAGTCGTAGAATTTGAGGTTGTCAGTCCCTCGGCCTGGAGAAGTTCAGTTCCATAGTCAGGAACTATCTGAAGATCAAGCGACAGTGCGGAGACTTAAACTGAACTTCTCCAGGCCGAGGGACTGACAACCTCAAATTCTACGACTACAAGGGTGATGGACTGATTACATCGTCTTCACATCTCTACTGTTCCTGCCTACTTTCTGTATTCGACTGAAGAAGCCTACTGTGTAGGCGAAACGTTTCGGAATAAAGTTGTCTAACTCTTGCATATGTGTCTTACCTACATAATTTATCATTACTGGAATATCGTTGGTATCCTCCTGTGTAAAAACTGAGAGGAAGTATGTGTTAAAAATTCTGCACATTTCCTTATCACTGTCAGTGAGCTAACCCGAGTAACCTTTGAGTGGGCCTATCTTGTCCCTGATCTTACTTCTGTATACCTGAAAGAATCCTTTTGGGTTAGTCTTCGATTCTCTTGCAACTTTAACCTCATAATCTCTTTTTGCTTTTCTAATTCCCTTTTTTATTTCTCTCTTTAACTGAATATATCGATTTCTTAATTGCCCCTCTCCTCTTTTGATTTGCCTATATATGCCTCTCTTTTGACCAATCAGATATTTTAATCTATTGTTCATCCATTTAGGATCATTTTTGTTTGACCTGATTTCCCTATTTGGAACATAATTTGACTGAGCAGCATCATATCGGCAACCATCACCACCTACCTGACCCATAGTCAGGTCATTCCAGTTCAGCCCACCCAAGTAATTTTTCAGTCCTATGAAATCAGCCAAGCGAAAGTCAGGGACGGAGACTTGATTGCCATTATTAGGGGAATTCCATGATATATTAAAACTGAGTGATTTGTGATCACTTTCCCCAAGCTCATCATTAACCTCAAGATTATTAATTAGTGTTTCCCTACTGGCAAGAACCAAGTCAAGGAGGTTATTTCCTCTAGTTGGCTCTGTCACAAACTGTTTTAAAAACAATCCTGGATCGTATCAAGAAAGTCACCTGACTCTAAATTTCCTGTCAAATTGCTCCAGTCAATCTATCTATAGTCGAAATCTCCCATTACCTGGAGGTTACCTGGAGGTTATTCCAGGGATCAACGCCCCCGCGGCCCGGTCCATGACCAGGCCTCCCGATGGATCAGGGCCTGATCAACTAGGCTGTTACTGCTGGCCGCACGCAGTCCGACGTACGAGCCACAGCCCGGCTGATCCGGCACTGACTTTAGGTATCTGTCCAGCTCTCTCTTGAAGGCAGCCAGGGGTTTATTGGTAATTCCCCTTATGCTTGATGGGAGGCTGTTGAACAGTTTTGGGCCCCGGACACTTATGGTGTTTTCTCTTAGTGTACCAATGGCGCCCCTACTTTTTATTGGGGGCATTTTGCATCGCCTGCCCAGTCTTTTACTTTCGTAGGGAGTGATTTCTGTGTGCAGATTTATGACCATTCCTTCCAAGATTTTCCAAGTGTAGATTATGATATATCTCTCCCTCCTGCGTTCCAACGAGTACAAGTCAAGTGCTTCCAAGCGTTCCCAGTAGTTAAGGTGCTTGACATAACTTATGGATGGACGGTGTTAAGGCTCAATTCAGGGAACTGCAGCACAGATCCAATTCCCTAGATCAAGAGCCCCTCACCAGCGTCAAGGAACCTCCCTTGAGGGGACAGTAGAGTACAGGAGTTAGTAGAAGCAGTAGATATGTGAAGACGATGTAATCAGTCCATCAGAGTTGAGGTGATCAGTCCCTCAGTCTGGGAAGAGTTTTGCTCCATAGTCTGGAACACTGTTCCAGAGTGTGGAAGCCTGCTGTGTAGGCGAAACGTTTCAGAGTTAAGATATCTGACTGTTGCACATGTGTCTTATTGCCCGTGTAATCAAAGTAACGGGGAAGCTCTAAATTCGTACGTCATACAGCGCCCTTGGGAGGGGGGGTGAATATGAGGTAATGATGTTTGATCCCAGGAAAGGACAGGTCTAATTCCCTGGATGAAGAGCTTTCCCCAGCATCAAGGAACCCCCCTTTAGGGGTAGTAAACTAGTAATAAGGGCAGTAGTACAGTAGTAAAAACTAAATTATTAAACACACGTCTAAGTAACTCCACCTGGAGCTTCATCAACATTTTCTCACCTTTTTCTGGGTGTTCAGGGGGAGACACTTGCACCATTTGTTTTGATGATCTTCCAGCACTGGATGTATGGCTGTCTCTCCGATATATTAGCTCCGTTAATGAGGAAAAATAATAAAAAAAGAGTGAGTGAGTGTGGTGGGCGAGGCTGGTCGACGCTGCCGCCCTCCCTCACCTGCCCCAGCATTCAACCACCACCACAATACACTCTCAATATTATATATCTACTCTCCCGCACTCCACAACAGCTCATAGCATTGATTGACGGAGTAGCCGGAGAGATTGACATTAGTTGATAAGCATACAGGTAGGCTTTGTAATCATTTTGTATTATAGCTGGAGAGACATGTGAACAGGAAGACGTGTAGTTGAATGCGCCTGGTGAAGGTCGCCACGGTGTTGCCACATCTTTCATTACTCACTTTCTCGTACTTGTTGCGTCACCTTCTATGTACCTCACATTCTCAGGATTTTTTTTATACACACTACTTTAATTTGTATATTCAAGTTAAGCGTAATGGCCCCAAACCTCTATATATAAACTTAGCACAACGCGTTTTTTTTAGTTATAGAAATAAATTGTATGATTGGCACCGTACAATGTAAAGGCCCGACACACATTACTTATTTTTTTTTTCTGTATATACTTTCGTATATATATTATTTACTTCATGTTTATACACGCGGGGAAAAAACAGTCAGATTCTCACATGTGATAGTGGAATTACGTCTGGAAATTAACCTCGTCTCATATCTAGTGTCAACACTGTCATGCTGTGCCGCTGTAAGGAAAACTGTAGTTACTTAGTTAATTATCAACTTGAGAGTGTATGTTATCAGGGTGGTTATCAAGGCAGGGTTATAAGGGGTGGTTATCAAGGCAGGGTTCAGGGGTGGTTATCAAGGCAGGGTTCAGGGGTGGTTATCAAGGTAGGGTTCAGGGGTGGTTATCAAGGTAGGGTTCAGGGGTGGTTATCAAGGTAGGGTTATAAGGGGTGGTTATCAAGGCAGGGTTCAGGGGTGATTATCAAGGCAGGGTTCAGGGGTGATTATCAAGGTAGGGTTATAAGGGGTGGTTATCAAGGTAGGGTTATAAGGGGTGGTTATCAAGGTAGGGTTATAAGGGGTGGTTATCAAGGTAGGGTTCAGGGGTGGTTATCAAGGCAGGGTTATAAGGGGTGGTTATCAAGGTAGGGTTATAAGGGGTGGTTATCAAGGTAGGGTTCAGGGGTGGTTATCAAGGCAGGGTTATAAGGGGTTGTTATCAAGGTAGGGTTATAAGGGGTGGTTATAAGGGGTGGTTATCAAGGTAGGGTTATAAGGGGTGGTTATCAAGGTAGGGTTATAAGGGGTGGTTATCAAGGTAGGGTTATAAGGGGTGGTTATCAAGGTAGGGTTATAAGGGGTGGTTATCAAGGTAGGGTTATAAGGGGTGGTTATCAAGGTAGGGTTATAAGGGGTGGTTATCAAGGTAGGGTTATAAGGGGTGGTTATCAAGGTAGGGTTATAAGGGGTGGTTATCAAGGTAGGGTTCAGGGGTGGTTATCAAGGCAGGGTTCAGGGGTGGTTATCAAGGTAGGGTTATAAGGGGTGGTTATCAAGGTAGGGTTATAAGGGGTGGTTATCAAGGTAGGGTTATAAGGGGTGGTTATCAAGGTAGGGCTATAAGGGGTGGTTATCAAGGTAGGGTTATAAGGGGTGGTTATCAAGGTAGGGTTATAAGGGGTGGTTATCAAGGCAGGGTTCAGGGGTGATTATCAAGGCAGGGTTCAGGGGTGGTTATCAAGGTAGGGTTATAAGGGGTGGTTATCAAGGTAGGGTTATAAGGGGTGGTTATCAAGGCAGGGTTATAAGGGGTGGTTATCAAGGTAGGGTTATAAGGGGTGGTTATCAAGGTAGGGTTATAAGGGGTGGTTATCAAGGCAGGGTTATAAGGGGTGGTTATCAAGGTAGGGTTATAAGGGGTGGTTATCAAGGTAGGGTTATAAGGGGTGGTTATCAAGGTAGGGTTATAAGGGGTGGTTATCAAGGCAGGGTTATAAGGGGTGGTTATCAAGGTAGGGTTATAAGGGGTGGTTATCAAGGCAGGGTTATAAGGGGTGGTTATCAAGGTAGGGTTATAAGGGGTGGTTATCAAGGCAGGGTTATAAGGGGTGGTTATCAAGGCAGGGTTATAAGGGGTGGTTATCAAGGTAGGGTTATAAGGGGTGGTTATCAAGGCAGGGTTATAAGGGGTGGTTATCAAGGTAGGGTTATAAGGGGTGGTTATCAAGGCAGGGTTCAGGGGTGGTTATCAAGGTAGGGTTATAAGGGGTGGTTATCAAGGCAGGGTTCAGGGGTGGTTATCAAGGTAGGGTTATAAGGGGTGGTTATCAAGGCAGGGTTCAGGGGTGATTATCAAGGCAGGGTTTAGGGGTGGTTATCAAGGCAGGGTTCAGGGGTGATTATCAAGGCAGGATTTAGGGGTGGTTATCAAGGCAGGGTTCAGGGGTGGTTATCAAGGCAGGGTTATAAGGGGTGGTTATCAAGGCAGGGTTCAGGGGTGATTATCAAGGCAGGGTTTAGGGGTGGTTATCAAGGCAGGGTTCAGGGGTGGTTATCAAGGTAGGGTTATAAGGGGTGGTTATCAAGGCAGGGTTCAGGGGTGATTATCAAGGCAGGGTTTAGGGGTGGTTATCAAGGCAGGGTTCAGGGGTGATTATCAAGGCAGGGTTTAGGGGTGGTTATCAAGGCAGGGTTCAGGGGTGGTTATCAAGGTAGGGTTATAAGGGGTGGTTATCAAGGCAGGGTTCAGGGGTGATTATCAAGGCAGGGTTTAGGGGTGGTTATCAAGGCAGGGTTCAGGGGTGGTTATCAAGGTAGGGTTATAAGGGGTGGTTATCAAGGCAGGGTTCAGGGGTGATTATCAAGGCAGGGTTCAGGGGTGGTTATCAAGGCAGGGTTCAGGGGTGGTTATCAAGGGATTATCAGGGGTGGTTAACAGTGGTCAGTCCCTCAGCCAGGCTGAGGGACTGACCACCTCAAACTACGTCTTCAAGGGTGAGGGACTGATTACATGGTCTTCACATCTCCACGGCTTCTGTTGCCTCCTCTGTGGTCGACTGAAGAAGCCTACTGTGTGGGCGAAACGTTTCAGAACAAAACTACATAACTCTTGCACATATGTCTTACCAACTTGTCAGTCTTGTGCACATGTTCACAGTCTTATGTGCTCCTCCAGCTACCATCTCTCCACTCACATATGCTCACCTACATGCGTGGACGTGTGCACCTAAATGTACACACAGCTAGGTACACACCTGAACGTACACGTGAGCACCTCATTTTTTACACACATCTCACGTACACATCCACCACCACGCACGTTTACACCCGATGTGTACATACTACGTCTCGTCTCGTGCACGCTTACCGTACACACACACACATACACACACACACACACACACACACACAAACACACACACACACACAAACATACACACACACACAAACACACACACACACATACACACACACACACACACACACACCACACACACACACACACACACACACACACACACACACACACACACACACACACACACACACACACACACACACAAACACACACACACACACACACACACACACACACACACACACACACACACACACACACACACACACACACACACACACACACACACACACACACACACACACACACACACACACACACACACATACACACACACACACACACACACACACACACACACACACACACACACACACACACACACACACACACACACACACACACACACACACACACACACAAGGTCTGGTGGGCACTGCGATTTCCCTGACCTTGTTAAAAGGTCCCAAGTGCGTAGAATCAGTTTTGTATTTGCACAGGACACAGCTGATGCATAACTACTGTGACCCAGTGTCTGTGACCCTCAGTCTGTGACCTGCAGTGTCTGTGTCCTAGTATCTGTGACTTAGTGTCTGTGATCCGCAGTGTCTGTGACTCAGTGTCAGTGACTTAGTGTCTGTGACCAGCAGTGTCTGTGACCCGCAGTGTCTATGACTTAATGTCTGTGACTTAGTGTCTGTGACCCGCAGTGTCTGTGACCCGCAGTGTGTGTGACTCAGTGTCTGTGACTTAGTGTCTGTGACCAGCAGTGTCTGTGACCCGCAGTGTCTGTGACTTAGTGTCTGTGACCAGCAGTGTCTGTGACCCGCAGTGTCTATGACTTAATGTCTGTGACTTAGTGTCTGTGACCCGCAGTGTCTGTGACCCGCAGTGTGTGTGACTCAGTGTCTGTGACTTAGTGTCTGTGACCCGCAGTGTCTGTGACCCGCAGTGTCTGTGACTCAGTGTCTGTGACTTAGTGTCTGTGACCAGCAGTGTCTGTGACCCGCAGTGTCTATGACTTAATGTCTGTGACTTAGTGTCTGTGACCCGCAGTGTGTGTGACTCAGTGTCTGTGACTTAGTGTCTGTGACCCGCAGTGTCTGTGACCCGCAGTGTCTGTGACTCAGTGTCAGTGACTTAGTGTCTGTGACCAACAGTGTCTGTGACCAGCAGTGTCTGTGACTTAGTTTCTGTAACCAGCAGTGTCTGTGACTTACAGTGTCTGTGACCTGCAGTGGCTCTCTGCTGGACACCCTAATACAACATCATCTACAACAACAACAACAACAACAACAACAACAACAACAACAACAACAACAACAACAACAACAACAACAACAACAACAACAACAACAGTACTACTACTACTACTAATATCAACAACAATATAATGGAGGGAGTCACACTGTGTCACAGGAAGTCTTCAGTTTATCATGACGTCATAAACTGACATTTACACGTTATATACGATTTAAAAGCTTAACCACTGCAGTGAAATTATCACAGCCTCGAGTCCTGGCTTATGGCTGCAACCATGACTGTTGTGTTGTTGTTGGCCGCCATTAAGTGTGAGAAATGAGAAACTCATGTAACATATGGGAATCTTTATTGGGGAAACGTTTCGCCATACAGTGACTTCATCGGTATATTATACAGAAGAACGGTGTAAAGAGAGAGGAGTGTGAGATAATCAGTCCCTCAGCCTGGAATCGATGTGTGATTCCAGGCTGCAGTCTACCAGGTAGACTTCAGGTAGACTCCAGGTAGACTCCAGCCTGGAATCACACATCGATTCCAGGCTGAGGGACTGATTACCTCAAACTCCTCCTCTCCTTACATCGTTCTACTCTGTATTGCACTGATGAAGTCACTGTGTGGCGAAACATTTCCCCAATAAAGATACCAATATGCTGCATAAGTGTCTCATTCTTCAACTTGTCTATTTCCTAAACTATTCAACCCAACCAACAAGTATCTAGTACCAGGGACGCGGCTAGGATTCTTCCTTGAATTTTCCGTGTTAAGGTTATTTATTTATAGTCATCCTGTGGATGGAAGTAGCTAGTAGTGTTGTTCTTGTGGATGGTAGTGGCTAGTAATGCTGTTCTTGTGGATGGTAGTAGCTAGTAGTGCTGTTCTTGTGGATGGAAGTAGCTAGTAGTGCTGTTCTTGTGGATGGTAGTGGCTAGTAGTGCTGTTCTTGTGGATGGTAGTGGCTAGTAGTGCTGCTCTTGTGGATGGTAGTAGCTAGTAGTGCTGTTCTTGTGGATGGAAGTAGCTAGTAGTGCTGTTCTTGTGGATGGTAGTGGCTAGTAGTGCTGTTCTTGTGGATGGTAGTGGCTAGTAGTGCTGTTCTTGTGGATGGTAGTGGCTAGTAATGCTGTTCTTGTGGATGGTAGTAGCTAGTAGTGCTGTTCTTGTGGATGGAAGTAGCTAGTAGTGCTGTTCTTGTGGATGGTAGTAGCTAGTAGTGCTGTTCTTGTGGATGGTAGTGGCTAGTAGTGCTGTTCTTGTGGATGGTAGTAGCTAGTAGTGCTGTTCTTGTGGATGGTAGTAGCTAGTAGTGCTGTTCTTGTGGATGGAAGTAGCTAGTAGTGCCGTTCTTGTGGAAGGTAGTGGCTAGTAGTGCTGTTCTTGTGGATGGTAGTGGCTAGTAGTGCTGTTCTTGTGGATGGTAGTGGCTAGTAGTGCTGTTCTTGTGGATGGTAGTAGCTAGTAGTGCTGTTCTTGTGGATGGTAGTGGCTAGTAGTGCTGTTCTTGTGGATGGTAGTGGCTAGCAGTGCTGTTCTTGTGGATGGTAGTGGCTAGTAGTGCTGTTCTCGTGGATGGTAGTGGCTAGTAGTGCTGTTCTTGTGGATGGTAGTGGCTAGTAGTGCTGTTCTTGTGGATGGTAGTGGCTAGTAGTGCTGTTCTTGTGGATGGTAGTGGCTAGTAGTGCTGTTCTTGTGGATGGTAGTGGCTAGTAGTGCTGTTCTCGTGGATGGTAGTGGCTAGTAGTGCTGTTCTTGTGGATGGTAGTAGCTAGTAGTGCTGTTCTTGTGGATGGTAGTGGCTAGTAGTGCTGCACTTGTGGATGGTAGTGGCTAGTAGTGCTGTTCTTGTGGATGGTAGTAGCTAGTAGTGCTGTTCTTGTGGATGGTAGTGGCTAGTAGTGCTGCACTTGTGGATGGTAGTGGCTAGTAGTGCTGTTCTTGTGGATGGTAGTGGCTAGTAGTGCTGTTCTTGTGGATGGTAGTGGCTAGTAGTGCTGTTCTTGTGGATGGTAGTGGCTAGTAGTGCTGTTCTTGTGGATGGTAGTGGCTAGTAGTGCTGTTCTTGTGGATGGTAGTAGCTAGTAGTGCTGTTCTTGTGGATGGTAGTAGCTAGTAGTGCTGTTCTTGTGGATGGTAGTAGCTAGTAGTGCTGTTCTTGTGGATGGTAGTCGCTAGTAGTGCTGTTCTTGTGGATGGTAGTGGCTAGTAGTGCTGTTCTTGTGGATGGTAGTGGCTAGTAGTGCTGTTCTTGTGGATGGTAGTAGCTAGTAGTGCTGTTCTTGTGGATGGAAGTAGCTAGTAGTGCTGTTCTTGTGGATGGTAGTAGCTAGTAGTGCTGTTCTTGTGGATGGTAGTAGCTAGTAGTGCTGTTCTTGTGGATGGTAGTAGCTAGTAGTGCTCTTCTTGTGGATGGTAGTGGCTAGTAGTGCTGCACATGTGGATGGTAGTGGCTAGTAGTGCTGTTCTTGTGGATGGTAGTGGCTAGTAGTGCTGTTCTTGTGGATGGTAGTGGCTAGTAGTGCTGTTCTTGTGGATGGTAGTAGCTAGTAGTGCTGTTCTTGTGGATGGTAGTAGCTAGTAGTGCTGTTCTTGTGGATGGTAGTAGCTAGTAGTGCTGTTCTTGTGGATGGTAGTGGCTAGTAGTGCTGTTCTTGTGGATGGTAGTAGCTAGTAGTGCTGTTCTTGTGGATGGTAGTAGCTAATAGTGCTGTTCTTATGGATGGTAGTAACTAGTAGTGCTGTTCTTGTGGATGGTAGTAGCTAGTAGTGCTGTTCTTGTGGATGGTAGTGGCTAGTAGTGATGAACTTGTGGATGGTAGTGGCTAGTAGTGCTGTTCTTGTGGATGGTAGTGGCTAGTAGTGCTGTTCTTGTGGATGGTAGTGGCTAGTAGTGCTGTTCTTGTGGATGGTAGTGGCTAGTAGTGCTGTTCTTGTGGATGATAGTGGCTAGTAGTGCTGTTCTTGTGGATGGTAGTGGCTAGTAGTGCTGTTCTTGTGGATGGTAGTGGCTAGTAGTGCTGTTCTTGTGGATGGTAGTGGCTAGTAGTGCTGTTCTTGTGGATGGTAGTGGCTAGTAGTGCTGTTCTTGTGGATGGTAGTGGCTAGTAGTGCTGTTCTTGTGGATGGTAGTGGCTAGTAGTGCTGTTCTTGTGGATGATAGTGGCTAGTAGTGCTGTTCTTGTGGATGGTAGTGGCTAGTAGTGCTGTTCTTGTGGATGGTAGTGGCTAGTAGTGCTGTTCTTGTGGATGGTAGTGGCTAGTAGTGCTGTTCTTGTGGATGGTAGTGGCTAGTAGTGCTGTTCTTGTGGATGGTAGTGGCTAGTAGTGCTGTTCTTGTGGATGGTAGTGGCTAGTAGTGCTGTTCTTGTGGATGGTAGTGGCTAGTAGTGCTGTTCTTGTGGATGGTAGTGGCTAGTAGTGCTGTTCTTGTGGATGGTAGTAGCTAGTAGTGCTGTTCTTGTGGATGGTAGTGGCTAGTAGTGCTGTTCTTGTGGATGGTAGTGGCTATTAGTGCTGTTCTTGTGGATGGTAGTGGCTAGTAGTGCTGTTCTTGTGGATGGTAGTGGCTAGTAGTGCTGTTCTTGTGGATGGTAGTAGCTAGTAGTGCTGTTCTTGTGGATGGTAGTAGCTAGTAGTGCTGTTCTTGTGGATGTTAGTAGCTAGTAGTGCTGTTCTTGTGGATGGTAGTGGATAGTAGTGCTGTTCTTGTGGATGGTAGTGGCTAGTAGTGCTGTTCTTGTGGATGGTAGTAGCTAGTAGTGCTGTTCTTGTGGATGGTAGTAGCTAGTAGTGCTGTTCTTGTGGATGGTAGTAGCTAGTAGTGCTGTTCTTGTGGATGGTAGTGGCTAGTAGTGCTGTTCTTGTGGATGGTAGTGGCTAGTAGTGCTGTTCTTGTGGATGGTAGTAGCTAGTAGTGCTGTTCTTGTGGATGGTAGTGGCTAGTAGTGCTGTTCTTGTGGATGGTAGTGGCTAGTAGTGCTGTTTTTGTGGATGGTAGTGGCTAGTAGTGCTGTTCTTGTGGATGGTAGTGGCTAGTAGTGCTGTTCTTGTGGATGGTAGTGGCTAGTAGTGCTGTTCTTGTGGATGGTAGTGGCTAGTAGTGCTGTTCTTGTGGATGGTAGTGGCTAGTAGTGCTGTTCTTGTGGATGGTAGTGGCTAGTAGTGCTGTTCTTGTGGATGGTAGTGGCTAGTAGTGCTGTTCTTGTGGATGTTAGTGGCTAGTAGTGCTGTTCTTGTGGATGGTAGTAGCTAGTAGTGCTGTTCTTGTGGATGGTAGTAGCTAGTAGTGCTGTTCTTGTGGATGGTAGTCGCTAGTAGTGCTGTTCTTGTGGATGGTAGTGGCTAGTAGTGCTGTTCTTGTGGATGGTAGTGGCTAGTAGTGCTGTTCTTGTGGATGGTAGTAGCTAGTAGTGCTGTTCTTGTGGATGGAAGTAGCTAGTAGTGCTGTTCTTGTGGATGGTAGTAGCTAGTAGTGCTGTTCTTGTGGATGGTAGTAGCTAGTAGTGCTGTTCTTGTGGATGGTAGTAGCTAGTAGTGCTGTTCTTGTGGATGGTAGTGGCTAGTAGTGCTGCACTTGTGGATGGTAGTGGCTAGTAGTGCTGTTCTTGTGGATGGTAGTGGCTAGTAGTGCTGTTCTTGTGGATGGTAGTGGCTAGTAGTGCTGTTCTTGTGGATGGTAGTAGCTAGTAGTGCTGTTCTTGTGGATGGTAGTAGCTAGTACTGCTGTTCTTGTGGATGGTAGTAGCTAGTAGTGCTGTTCTTGTGGATGGTAGTGGCTAGTAGTGCTGTTCTTGTGGATGGTAGTAGCTAGTAGTGCTGTTCTTGTGGATGGTAGTAGCTAATAGTGCTGTTCTTATGGATGGTAGTAGCTAGTAGTGCTGTTCTTGTGGATGGTAGTAGCTAGTAGTGCTGTTCTTGTGGATGGTAGTGGCTAGTAGTGATGAACTTGTGGATGGTAGTGGCTAGTAGTGCTGTTCTTGTGGATGGTAGTGGCTAGTAGTGCTGTTCTTGTGGATGGTAGTGGCTAGTAGTGCTGTTCTTGTGGATGGTAGTGGCTAGTAGTGCTGTTCTTGTGGATGGTAGTGGCTAGTAGTGCTGTTCTTGTGGATGGTAGTGGCTAGTAGTGCTGTTCTTGTGGATGGTAGTGGCTAGTAGTGCTGTTCTTGTGGATGGTAGTGGCTAGTAGTGCTGTTCTTGTGGATGGTAGTGGCTAGTAGTGCTGTTCTTGTGGATGGTAGTGGCTAGTAGTGCTGTTCTTGTGGATGGTAGTGGCTAGTAGTGCTGTTCTTGTGGATGGTAGTGGCTAGTAGTGCTGTTCTTGTGGATGGTAGTGGCTAGTAGTGCTGTTCTTGTGGATGGTAGTGGCTAGTAGTGCTGTTCTTGTGGATGGTAGTGGCTAGTAGTGCTGTTCTTGTGGATGGTAGTAGCTAGTAGTGCTGTTCTTGTGGATGGTAGTGGCTAGTAGTGCTGTTCTCGTGGATGGTAGTGGCTAGTAGTGCTGTTCTTGTGGATGGTAGTGGCTAGTAGTGCTGTTCTTGTGGATGGTAGTGGCTAGTAGTGCTGTTCTTGTGGATGGTAGTAGCTAGTAGTGCTGTTCTTGTGGATGGTAGTAGCTAGTAGTGCTGTTCTTGTGGATGGTAGTAGCTAGTAGTGCTGTTCTTGTGGATGGTAGTGGCTAGTAGTGCTGTTCTTGTGGATGGTAGTGGCTAGTAGTGCTGTTCTTGTGGATGGTAGTAGCTAGTAGTGCTGTTCTTGTGGATGGTAGTAGCTAGTAGTGCTGTTCTTGTGGATGGTAGTAGCTAGTAGTGCTGTTCTTGTGGATGGTAGTGGCTAGTAGTGCTGTTCTTGTGGATGGTAGTGGCTAGTAGTGCTGTTCTTGTGGATGGTAGTGGCTAGTAGTGCTGTTCTCGTGGATGGTAGTGGCTAGTAGTGCTGTTCTTGTGGATGGTAGTAGCTAGTAGTGCTGTTCTTGTGGATGGTAGTGGCTAGTAGTGCTGTTCTTGTGGATGGTAGTGGCTAGTAGTGCTGTTCTTGTGGATGATAGTGGCTAGTAGTGCTGTTCTTGTGGATGGTAGTAGCTAGTAGTGCTGTTCTTGTGGATGGTAGTGGCTAGTAGTGCTGTTCTTGTGGATGGTAGTAGCTAGTAGTGCTGTTCTCGTGGATGGTAGTGGCTAGTAGTGCTGTTCTTGTGGATGGTAGTAGCTAGTAGTGCTGTTCTTGTGGATGGTAGTGGCTAGTAGTGCTGTTCTTGTGGATGGTAGTGGCTAGTAGTGCTGTTCTTGTGGATGGTAGTAGCTAGTAGGGCTGTTCTTGTGGATGGTAGTGGCTAGTAGTGCTGTTCTTGTGGATGGTAGTAGCTAGTAGTGCTCTTCTTGTGGATGGTAGTAGCTAGTAGTGCTGTTCTTGTGGATGGTAGTAGCTAATAGTGCTGTTCTTGTGGATGGTAGTGGCTAGTAGTGCTGTTCTTGTGGATGGTGGTAGCTAGTAGTGCTGTTCTTTTGGATGGTAGTAGCTAGTAGTGCTGTTCTTGTGGATGGTAGTGGCTAGTAGTGCTGTTCTTGTGGATGGTAGTGGCTAGTAGTGCTGTTCTTGTGGATGGTAGTAGCTAGTAGTGCTGTTCTTGTGGATGGTAGTAGCTAGTAGTGCTGTTCTTGTGGATGGTAGTGGCTAGTAGTGCTGTTCTTGTGGATGGTGGTAGCTAGTAGTGCTGTTCTTGTGGATGGTAGTAGCTAGTAGTGCTGTTCTTGTGGATGGTAGTGGCTAGTAGTGCTGTTCTTGTGGATGGTAGTGGCTAGTAGTGCTGTTCTTGTGGATGGTAGTGGCTAGTAGTGCTGTTCTTGTGGATGGTAGTAGCTAGTAGTGCTGTTCTTGTGGATGGTAGTAGCTAGTAGTGCTGTTCTTGTGGATGGTAGTAGCTAGTAGTGCTGTTCTTGTGGATGGTAGTGGCTAGTAGTGCTGTTCTTGTGGATGGTAGTGGCTAGTGTGTTTTGCACCTCATTTGTGTGGACCGCAGTGCATTAGCATGTGCGTACACAAGAGGCCTAGGAACTACGCCTCGGAAGGGTTAACAAGACCACATGTAGAGTACATCAGACCTGGAGTCTACCTTGGGGGGGGGGTCCGGGGATCAATGCCTCCGCTTACCGGTCCGTAACCAGGCCTCCCGATGGATGAGGGCTCGATCAACCAGGCTGTTACTGCTGGCCACACGCAGTGCAACGTACAAACCACAGCCCGGCTGGTCAGTAACTGAGTTAAGGAACTTATCCAGTTCGCTCTTGAAGACAGACAGTGGTCTTTTGGTAATCACACTTATGTATGACGGGAAGCTGTTGAATATAGGCTTGGGCCCCTTACACTTATTCCGTTTATTGGCTTTGTTGCACCGTCTGCCGAGCATTTGCTTTCTTAGGGACCGATTTTTGTGTGCAAATTTGGGACCAATCCTTCTAGGTTTTCTCCAGTTGTAAATTGTGATGTATCTTTCTCCCCTACGTTCCAGGGAGTACAAGTCAAGGAATTTCAAATGTTGCTAGTAATTAAAGTGCTTGACTGAACGTACACATATACTGAAAATTCTTTGTACATTCTCTACATCTGCGGTTTTGCCTGCCTTAAAGCTGGCCATTAGTGCGGAGCTGTATTCCAACCTAGACAAAGCAAGTGACTTTCAGAGGATGATTATTGGCTCAACATCTCTTGTTTTGAAAGTTCTCATTATCCATCCCATCATTTTTCTCGCGGTTGTGAAAATGGCATTGTTGTGATAATGACATTGTTGTGATAATGACATTGTTGTGATCCTTGAAGGTGAGATCCTCGGACATTATCATTCCTAAATCCGCCACATCAGTTTCTCGCTCTGTTGTGTGGTTAGAATGAGTTTTATACTCCGTTCTAGGTGGAGTACTTGAGGGAGTACTGCTACACCCACCATATTTCCCTTCTATCTTCTCAACAAGTGAGTTCTGAATGTTGTTCAGTAATTATGCTGAGTATGTTGTTCCCAGTGAACTCATGTTGCTCGACCTTCTGTTGTTCAACGAGGGATTATAAAACACTGGTAGTGTGTGTGTGTGTGTGTGTGTGTGTGTGTGTGTGTGTGTGTGTGTGTGTGTGTGTGTGTGTGTGTGTGTGTGTGTGTGTGTGTGTGTGTGTGTGTGTGTGTGTGTGTGTGTGTATGTGTGTGTGTATGTATGTGTGTGTGTGTGTATGTATGTGTGTGTGTGTGTGTGTGTGTGTGTGTGTGTATGTGTGTGTGTGTGTGTGTATGTGTGTGTGTGTGTGTGTGTGTGTGTGTGTGTGTGTGTGTGTGTGTGTGTGTGTGTGTGTGTGTGTGCGCGCGCGCCAGAGTAGCACAGTCATGGTCTTACTAGAGAAAGGCAGTAAGAAGGACTTCGGTTGCAGGAGAAATCTCTCCTCACCCCCACTAATGTCACCCAGGTTGAGACCGCCACGTACACACGTGTATGTGCGTGCATTCTCACACACACACATACACAAGGGATGTTAGGAAGTTTTTCTTCAGTCATAGAGTAGTTAGGAAGTGGAATAGCCTAGCAAGTGAGGTAGTGGAAGCAGGAACCATACATAGCTTTAAGATGAGGTATGATTAAGCTCATGGAGCAGGGAGGGAGAGGACATAGTAGCACTCGGTGAAGAGGCGGGGCCAGGAGCTGAGTCTTGAACCCTGCAACCACAATTAGGTGAATACACACACACACACACACACACACACACACGCACACAAAGACAAAGACAGGATGTTCCAGAGATTGGACACAGTAACAAGGGGACACAGTTGGAAGCTAAAGACACAGATGAATCACAGGGATGTTAGGAAGTATTTCTTCAGCCACAGAGTAGTCAGTAAGTGGAATAGTTTGGGAAGCGATGTAGTGGAGGCAGGATCCATACATAGCTTTAAGCAGAGGTATGATAAAGCTCACGGCTCGGGGAGAGTGACCTAGTAGCGATCAGTGAAGAGGCGGGGCCAGGAGCTCGGACTCGACCCCCGCAACCTCAACTAGGTGAGTACTAGGTGAGTACACACACACACACACACACACACACACACACACACACACACACACAACACACACACACACACACACACACACAATGGGGCCAGATAACATCTCCCCATGGGTATTGAGAGAGGGAGCAGAGGCGCTATGTGTACCCCTAACAACAATATTCAATACATCTATCGAAACAGGGAGATTGCCTGAGGCATGGAAGACAGCAAATGTAGTCCCAATCTTTAAAAAAGGAGACAGACATGAAGCGTTAAACTACAGACCAGTGTCACTGACATGTATAGTATGCAAAATCATGGAGAAGATTATCAGGAGAAGAGTGGTGGAACACCTAGAAAGGAATGATCTCATCAACAGCAGCCAGCATGGTTTCAGGGACGGGAAATCCTGTGTCACAAACCTACTGGAGTTCTATGACATGGTGACAGCAGTAAGACAAGAGAGAGAGGGGTGGGTGGATTGCATTTTCTTGGACTGCAAGAAGGCGTTTGACACAGTTCCCCACAAGAGATTGGTGCAAAAACTGGAGGACCAAGCAGGGATAACAGGGAAGGCACTACAATGGATCAGGGAATACTTGTCAGGAAGACAGCAGCGAGTCATGGTACGTGGCGAGGTGTCAGAGTGGGCACCTGTGACCAGCGGGGTCCCGCAGGGGTCAGTCCTAGGACCAGTGCTGTTTCTGGTATTTGTGAACGACATGACGGAAGGAATAGACTCTGAGGTGTCCCTGTTTGCAGATGACGTGAAGTTGATGAGAAGAATACACTCGATCGAAGACCAGGCAGAACTACAAAGGGATCTGGACAGGCTGCAGACCTGGTCCAGCAATTGGCTCCTGGAGTTCAATCCCACCAAGTGCAAAGTCATGAAGATTGGGGAAGGGCAAAGAAGGCCGCAGACGGAGTACAGTCTAGGGGGTCAGAGACTACAAACCTCACTCAAGGAAAAAGATCTTGGGGTGAGTATAACACCAGGCACATCTCCTGAAGCGCACATCAACCAAATAACTGCTGCAGCATATGGGCGCCTAGCAAACCTCAGAACAGCATTCCGACATCTTAATAAGGAATCGTTCAGGACCCTGTACACCGTATACGTTAGGCCCATATTGGAGTATGCGGCACCAGTTTGGAACCCACACCTAGCCAAGCACGTAAAGAAACTAGAGAAAGTGCAAAGGTTTGCAACAAGACTAGTCCCAGAGCTAAGAGGTATGTCCTACGAGGAGAGGTTAAGGGAAATCAACCTGACGACACTGGAGGACAGGAGAGATAGGGGGGACATGATAACGACATACAAAATACTGAGGGGAATTGACAAGGTGGACAAAGACAGGATGTTCCAGAGTTTGGACACAGTAACAAGGGGACACAGTTGGAAGCTAAAGACACAGATGAATCACAGGGATGTTAGGAAGTATTTCTTCAGCCACAGAGTAGTCAGTAAGTGGAATAGTTTGGGAAGCGATGTAGTGGAGGCAGGATCCATACATAGCTTTAAGCAGAGGTATGATAAAGCTCACGGCTCGGGGAGAGTGACCTAGTAGAGATCAGTGAAGAGGCGGGGCCAGGAGCTCGGACTCGACCCCCGCAACCTCAACTAGGTGAGTACAACTAGGTGAGTACACACACACACAGCACACACAACACACACAACACACACACACACACACACACACACACACACACACACTCACACACACACACACACACACTCACACACACACACACAGCACACACAACACACACAACACACACACTCACACACACACACACACACACACACACACACACACACACACACACACACACACACACACACACACACACACACACACACACACACACACACACACACACACACACACAACACACACAACACACACACTCACACACACACAACACACACACACACACACACACACACACACACACACACACACACACACACACACACACACACACACACACACACACACAAGTGGAGAAGGTAACAGGAACTGAAGGGGACAGGCCAAACTATAAAAGGGGGGACTACACAGGTATGAGAAACTTCCTGCAGGAGGTTCAGTGGGACAGAGAAATGGTAGGAAAATCAGTAAACGAGATGATGGAATATGTGGCAACAAAGTGCAAGGAGGCAGAGGAAAGTTTTGTTCCCAAGGGAAACAGAAATAATAGGAAGACCAAGACGAGTCCTTGGTTTACCCGAAGGTGTAGGGAGGCAAAAGCTAAGTGCAACAGAGAATGGAAAAGGTACAGGAGGCATAGGACCCAGGAAAACAAGGAGATTAGTAGAAGAGCCAGAAACGAGTATGCGCAGATAAGGAGGGAGGCCCAGAGACAGTATGAAAACGACATAGCATCGAAAGTCAAATCTGACCCGAAACTGCTGTATAGCCACATTAGGAAGAAGACAACAGTCAAGGACCAGGTGATAAGGCTGAGGAAAGAAGGTGGGGAACTCACAAGAAACGATCAAGAGGTATGTGAGGAGCTCAACACGAGATTTAAGGAAGTATTTACAGTAGAGACAGGAAGGACTCTGGGGGGACAGACCAGATGGGGACACCAACAAGGAATACACCAACAAGTGTTGGACGACATACATACAGATGAGGAGGAGGTGAAGAAACTGCTAAGGGACATCGATACCTCAAAGGCAATGGGACCGGACAACATCTCTCCATGGGTCCTTAGAGAGGGAGCAGATATGTTGTGCGTACCACTTACCACAATCTTCAACACATCCCTGGAAACTGG